>NC_092337.1:437301428-437607589 GCF_046630445.1 Rutidosis leptorrhynchoides | reverse complement strand
ACATGATTTTATTATAAGTATGTATCTCATTAGGTATTTTAACAATTAGTTATATACATAAAAATGAGACTATTAATTTAAGAAACTCGAAAACGATATATATAACGATTATCGTTATAACAACGTCTTACTAGGTACATATGAATCATATTAAGATATTGATACACTTGGTTAATTATGTTAAATGATAAGTAAATATATTATTAAGTGTATTAACAATGAAATACATATGTAAAAATAAGACTACTAAGTTAATGATTTCGAAACGAGACATATATGTAACGATTATCGTTGTAACGACATTTAACTGTATATATATCATACTAAGATATATTATATATCATAATATCATGATAATATAACAATTTAACATCTCATTTGTTATAATAAACAATGGGTTAACAACATTCAACAAGATCGTTAACCTAAAGGTTTCAAAACAACATTTACATGTAACGACTAACGATGACTTAACGACTCAGTTAAAATGTATATACATGTAGTGTTTTAATATGTATTCATACACTTTTGAAAGACTTCAAGACACTTATCAAAATACTTCTACTTAACAAAAATTCTTACAATTACATCCTCGTTCAGTTTCATCAACAATTCTACTCGTATGCACCCGTATTCGTACTCGTACAATACACAGCTTTTAGATGTATGTACTATTGGTATATACACTCCAATGATCAGCTCTTATCAGCCCATTTGAGTCACCTAACACATGTGGGAACCATCATTTGGCAACTAGCATTAAATATCTCATAAAATTACAAAAATATGAGTAATCATTCATGACTTATTTACATGAAAACAAAATTACATATCCTTTATATCTAATCCATACACCAACGACCAAAAACACCTACAAACACTTTCATTCTTCAATTTTCTTCATCTAATTGATCTCACTCAAGTTCTATCTTCAAGTTCTAAGTGTTCTTCATAAATTCCAAAAGTTCTAGTTTCATAAAATCAAGAATACTTCCAAGATTGCAAGTTTACTTCCAAGTTTTCTAAATCC
The DNA here is from genome assembly GCF_046630445.1 of Rutidosis leptorrhynchoides. Lineage (NCBI taxonomy): Eukaryota > Viridiplantae > Streptophyta > Magnoliopsida > Asterales > Asteraceae > Rutidosis > Rutidosis leptorrhynchoides. Next base: position 437,606,559 of record NC_092337.1, on the reverse strand, counting down.
ATTCCAAGTAATCATCCAAGATCAAGAAACCTTTGTTACTTACAGTAGGTTATCTTTCTAATACAAGGTAATAATCATATTCAAACTTTAATTCAATTTCTATAACTATAACAATCTTATTTCGAGTGGAAATCTTACTTGAAATTGTTTTCGTGTCATGATTCTGCTTCAAGAACTTTCAAGCCATCCAAGGATCCTTTGAAGCTAGATCTATTTTTCTCATTTTCTGTAGGTTTATCCAAGGAACTTGAGGTAGTAATGATGTTCATAACATCATTCGATTCATACATATAAAGCTATCTTATTCGAAGGTTTAAACTTGTAATCACTAGAACATAGTTTAGTTAATTCTAAACTTGTTCGCAAATAAAAGTTAATCCTTCTAACCTGACTTTTAAAATCAACTAAACACATGTTCTATATCTATATGATATGCTAACTTAATGATTTAAAACTTGGAAACACGAAAAACACCGTAAAATCGGATTTACGCCGTCGTAGTAACACCGCGGGATGTTTTGGGTTAGTTAATTAAAAACTATGATAAACTTTGATTTAAAAGTTGTTATTCTGGGAAAATGATTTTTATTATGAACATGAAACTATATCCAAAAATTATGGTTAAACTCAAAGTGAAAGTATGTTTTCTAAAATGGTCATCTAGACGTCGTTCTTTCGACTGAAATAACTACCTTTACAAAAACGACTTGTAACTTATTTTTCCGACTATAAACCTATACTTTTTCTGTTTAGATTCATAAAATAGAGTTCAATATGAAACCATAGCAATTTGATTCACTCAAAACGGATTTAAAATGAAGAAGTTATGGGTAAAACAAGATTGGATAATTTTTCTCATTTTAGCTACGTGAAAATTGGTAACAAATCTATTTCAACCATAACTTAATCAACTTGTATTGTATATTATGTAATCTTGAGATACCATAGACACGTATACAATGTTTCGACCTATCATGTCGACACATCTATATATATTTCGGAACAACCATAGACACTCTATATGTGAATGTTGGAGTTAGCTATACAGGGTTGAGGTTGATTCCAAAATATATATAGTTTGAGTTGTAATCAATACTGAGATACGTATACACTGGGTCGTGGATTGATTCAAGATAATATTTATCGATTTATTTCTGTACATCTAACTGTGGACAACTAGTTGTAGGTTACTAACGAGGACAGCTGACTTAATAAACTTAAAACATCAAAATATATTAAAAGTATTGTAAATATATTTTGAACATACTTTGATATATATGTATATATTGTTATAGGTTCGTGAATCAACCAGTGGCCAAGTCTTACTTCCTGACGAAGTAAAAATATGTGAAAGTGAGTTATAGTCCCACTTTTAAAATCTAATATTTTTGGGATGAGAATACATGCAGGTTTTATAAATGATTTACAAAATGGACACAAGTGCGTGAAACTACATTCTATGGTTGAATTATCGAAATCGAATATGCCCCTTTTTATTAAGTCTGATAATCTAAGAATTAGGGAACAGACACCCTAATTGATGCGAAACCTAAAGATAGATCTATTGGGCCTAACAAACCCCATCCAAAGTACCGGATGCTTTAGTACTTCGAAATTTATATCATATCCGAAGGGTGTCCCTGAATGATGGGGATATTCTTATATATGCATCTTGTTAATGTCGGTTACCAGGTGTTCACCATATGAATGATTTTTATCTCTATGTATGGGATGTGTATTGAAATATGAAATCTTGTGGTCTATTGTTACGATTTGATATATATAGGTTAAACCTATAACTCACCAACATTTTTGTTGACGTTTAAAGCATGTTTATTCTCAGGTGAATACTAAGAGCTTCCGCTGTTGCATACTAAAATAAGGACAAGATTTGGAGTCCATGTTTGTATGATATTGTGTAAAAACTGCATTCAAGAAACTGATTTCGATGTAACATATTTGTATTGTAAACCATTATGTAATGGTCGTGTGTAAACAGGATATTTTAGATTATCATTATTTGATAATCTACGTAAAGCTTTTTAAACCTTTATTTATGAAATAAAGGTAATGGTTTGTTTTAAAAATGAATGCAGTCTTTGAAATACGTCTCATATAGAGGTCAAAACCTCACAACGAAATCAATTAATATGGAACGTTTTTAATCAATAAGAACGGGACATTTCAGTTGGTATCAGAGCGTTGGTCTTAGAGAACCAGAAAATTTGCATTAGTGTGTCTTATCGAGTTTGTTAGGATGCATTAGTGAGTCTGGACTTCGACCGTATTTTCTTTAAAAATGATTGCTTAACATTTTTGTTGGAAACTATATATTATTAACATGTATATATTATGTGATATATTAATCTCTTAACATGTTTGATATTGTGTGATAGATGTTTACCTCTAGCACAAATCCCATTGACTCACCTAATAATAACGAAGAGTCGAATATATATTGGACTGATTCACAAGTTCCCGAAGAAGAACAGGAAGAAGAATCAGAACCGGAAGAAGAATCAGAACCAGAAGAGGAGGAACCGGAGGAGGAAATAGAACCGGTGGGGGAAATAATAAAACGGTTAAGTAAAAAAATCCTCAACCAACCGACCAAGGTTAATTATGGTCAATGGTGTTTCTGGCAAGGAAGCAAAATATTGGGAGGATTACCAATTCTTCGATGAATCGGATTCCGACGAGAATTCCGATGATGTTATAGAAATTAGCCCAACTGAATTTAAAAAGGCAAAAGAAAATAATAAGGGAAAGGGCATAAAAATAGAGAAATCTAATTCCAACCCCGATGAACTTTATATGTATCGTCAACCCCCGAAGCCCTTAAGTTGTAACAAAGACCCGGGAACCTCTAAACCACCAGGTTTTTCTAAACCGTTGTGGAAAACGACAGCTCGTATTAGGGGAACATCATATATCCCTAGAAACTTGGCAAAACGAACCAAAACCGAAGAAGAAGAAACGAGCGAGTCGGAATAAGATAGTTGTATTCGTGTGGTGTAATATATGTAATATAGTGTGCTTATGCTTTATGATATATGTAAAAATTGCTTGTATTAATAAGTATTTTTTTTATGAATCTAACTCTTGTCTATTTTACAGTATAAAAACACAAAATGGATAGACAACCCAATATTTTAAGAGACCTACCCGGAGACATGATTGATGAAATCTTGTCTAGAGTCGGTCAGAATTCTTCGGCATAACTATTTACGGCGAAATCAGTTTGTAAGACATTCGAAGAACGTTCCAAGAATGTCTTGGTTTATAAGAGACTTTCGTTTGAAAGATGGGGGATATCACATTGGGAAACCCATAAGTTACGATGTGTTTACTTTGACGCATATATTGCGGGGAACCCAAATGCTATTTTACGCAACGGGTTAAGAAATTATTTTGACTCAATGTATCCGAATATAGGACTTCATGATTTAGAAAAACCGGCTAACATGCAACATAAAGAAGCATGCTATGCTTACGGGTTAGTAATGTTCGCTTCTCACCAAAGTGAGAAAAAGAAAATCGGGCTACAACTATTAAACAAAACGTTCTCACAAGTGACGGAGTCAGTAATTGGGGTAAGAAATGAGGTTTTTAGGTTATTACGAGACTGTTGGTCATTACATAACCCTCGTCCCTTTGACGACGTTACAACACACTGTCTTATCAACGGCCATAACGGTTATGTTCCACAAGACCAAGGATGGGAAGTAGTCCTAGTAAAACCAGAATGCATGACTTGTTTCTGGACGTATGAATTACGTGTCTTTATTGCCTTTGCTGAACGACTTGTGTACTAGCTAGAATTATCTTCACAACAATTTGTATCAAAGTTATTGTGTGCTATATTTCATGCTTTATGTAAAATAAGCGGTATTGTAAGTTTGTAAAATATTGTATAAAAGTTTGAACGCGAAATATTATTATAATCAGTTTTTCATATAGAACTGTAGTAGTTGAATTGTATATTAGCTACTAAGTATGAACTTAACGGGTAGGTACTACCCGAATTAAACTTATAAAACGCTAATATGAAGAAAAAGCTTTTATAAATGAGTTCATATTATGCTACGAAATACTATTAACTACTCTTAATATTCTGTATGATTAACTTGTTCCATTTGACTATTTTGAAGGAAATGGCACCGACTACTCGACACACCGTGAATATGAATGAAGAGGAATTCCGTACTTTTCTAGCTTCAAACATAGCCACAGTACAGGCTGCGCTACATACCAACAATAACCTTGGATCTATCAGTACAGGAAATCGTGTAGGATGCACCTACAAAGAATTCACTGCCTGCAAACCTTTGGAATTTGATGGAACCGAAGGACCGATCGGATTGAAACGGTGGACCGAGAAGGTCGAATCGGTGTTTGCCATAAGTATGTGTACTGAAGAGGACAAAGTGAAGTACGCTACGCATACCTTCACAGGTTCTGCGTTAACATGGTGGAATACCTATCTAGAGCAAGTGGGACAAGATGATGCGTACGCACTACCGTGGTCAGCATTCAAGCACTTGATGAACGAGAAGTACCGTCCAGAACCGAGGTCAATAAGCTCAAGACAGAACTTAGAGGGTTACGAACCCAAGGATTTGATATTACCACGTACGAAAGACGATTCACAGAATTGTGCCTATTGTGTCCGGGAGCGTTCGAAGATGAGGAAGAGAAGATCGACGCGTTTGTGAAAGGATTACCGGAAAGAATCCAAGAAGATATAAGTTCACACGAGCCCGCCTCCATACGACAGGCATGTAGAATGGCTCACAAACTAGTGAACCAGATTGAGGAAATAATTAAAGAACAGACGGCTGAAGAGGCCAATGTGAAGCAAGTTAAAAGAAAGTGGGAGGAAAACGGTGATAAGAATCACCAATACAACAATAACAGCAATTACAATAATAATCGCAACAATTATCCCAACAATCGCAACATTAATCGCAACTACAACAAACGGCCCAACAACAACAACAACAACAACAACAGCAGCAACTACAACAATCATCCCAACAACAATAACAACCGAAACAACAACAACAACAACAACAACAACAATCAGAAGCAGCTATGCCAAAGGTGTGAAAAGTATCACTCAGGGTTTTGCACCAAATTTTGCAACAAGTGTAAAAGAAATGGTCATAGCGCGGCGAAGTGTGAGGTCTACGGACCAGGGGTTAACAGAACGAAAGGAACAAATGGTATCGGAACGAGTAATGGCGGAGCAAGTAGTGTCGGAGCAAGTTATGCCAATGTAGTTTGTTATAAATGTGGAAAACCGGGCCACATTATTAGAAATTGCCCAAACCAGGAGAACACGAATGGACAAGGCCGCGGAAGAGTTTTCAATATTAATGCGGCAGAGGCACAGGAAGACCCGGAGCTTGTTACGGGTACGTTTCTTATTGACAATAAATCTGCTTACGTTTTATTTGATTCGGGTGCGGATAGAAGCTATATGAGTAGAGATTTTTCTGCTAAATTAAGTTGTCCATTGACGCCGTTGGATAGTAAATTTTTACTCGAATTAGCAAACGGTAAATTAATTTCAGCAGATAATATATGCCGGAATCGAGAAATTAAACTGGGTAGCGAAATATTTAAGATTGATTTGATACCAGTAGAGTTAGGGAGTTTTGATGTAATAGTTGGCATGGACTGGCTGAAGAAGGTGAAAGCAGAGATCGTATGTTATAAAAATGCAATTTGCATTGTACGAGAAGAAGGAGAACTGTGACGATCGCTCCAAATCCATATGGACGAACACGTCATTCATTGATTTCATTGCGAGGTATTTGACCTCTATGTGATACATTTTGTAACATTGTATTCGTTTGAAAAGGTATTTCATAAATGAATATATAAATTTCAGGTTTTTAACATCTGAGGATTTCTACGTATAGACAATCACCATTTAAATGGTTTACAATAATACATCTGTTGACAATACAGTCAAAATAAGATACATGGTAATGGTTTGGTGAATGCAAGTTTCTTGTATATAGCATGTATGACTCCAAGCACATATCTTGTATCACGTATAAGCAAACAGCGGAAGACTTCTAGAATCCTGAGAATAAACATGCTTCAAGTGTCAACACAAAGGTTGGTGAGTTCATAGTTTTAATATTACACATAATCCGTATATCAATGTGGATTACAAAAGTTCATTTGTTTTATTCAAAACGTTTATCAATAGGTTTTACATAAAAGGTGGATCACAAGATTTCAGTTGTTTCATCCGAAACGTTTATCAATCGGTTCTACAAAATTGAGCACCCTGGTAACTAAACTTTAACGTTTATATAATTTGTACCCTTTGTATAATCATCTTAATAATACACGCAAACCAACGTGTACGCTTCTCAAATAGCATACGTCCGTTAAAAGGCTAGCGCTCTAGCTCGGACGGGGATGTCAAGCCCTATGGATCCATATACTACTACTCGCGCCCACCAGTTCTTATAACCGGCAGTTACTAGTTACCAAAGCTGAGGGATTTTCGGTTCAAACTCAGTGTAGAATTAAGTATGTACTTGTATCCATTGCGTTTAAAATAAATTGCATGTATTCTCAGCCCAAAAATATATATTGCAAAAGCAATTAAAAAGGGAGCAATGAAACTCACGCATATAAATCTAGTATTTTCAGTATTTATAAACAGTCGCATGTATTCTCAGCCCAAAAATATATTGAGTAAAAGGGATCTTATGAAACTCACACATATAAATATTGTATATCGGTTAATAAAGCATTTGCATGTATTCTCAGCCCAAAAATGTAGAGAGTAAAAGGGATCATATGAAACTCACACAAATCAGTTTTAGTTTTTGTATTCATTTCATAAAACAGCGCATGTATTCTTAGCCCAAAAATATGTATAAAAAGGGATCAATGAACTCACGCATATAAATATTGTATATCGGTTAATAAAGCATTTGCATGTATTCTCAGCCCCAAAAATGTAAAGGGTAAAAGGGATCATATGAAACTCACTGTTTAATATTGATATACAATATTGTAGGAAAGTACGTAGACGCATCGGAGATGATAAACACGAGGTTTGATTCACAAAAATACCCCCGAACATTACCCATAATTTCCTTAGCAATAACCCATAATTTCCTTAGCTCTAGCTCGCTTGAAAACCATTTTGAAAGTGACAAGCTCATAACCTCGTCGTAGTATTTTATGTATAATACTAATAATAATAATAATAATAATAATAATAATAATAATAATAATAATAATAATAATAATAATAATAATAATAATAATAAATATTATACGGAGTAATATATGTGTTTTACAAAACAGATTTCGATCTAATTTATAGATGTGGTCAGGCCAGGTCTGCCATGCGATCGCATGGCTCCCAAGGCCTTTTCCCATGCGATCGCATGGGGATGTTTTACAGCTCACATTTGTTTAACTTCTTGTTTGTCGACATAATTTTATATTAATATAATATATATAATTTAAATAATTAATTATATATTATATTAAATTCACGTGCATAGTTGACTTGTAATTTTTGTTCCGATAAGTCGTACGTCATCACTCGACTTATGTCCCGGTTCCGGTTTTTCAAATGTCCTTTCGTACGCTAAGAAAACTAGCATTTTACATTTCGTGACTCGTACCTTTGTTAAAATATAGCCTTAAATTATCCATAAACTATGTCACTCAAAGTGTATCTTATACGTTTGAGTGTTTTGGTCATTTACTTCTATAAATCATCGTCTCACTATTTGTTAAAATACATTTTAAAATAGTGTTACTGTAGCAAAGTTACTGTAGCAAGCTATTTTTTACTGTAGCAATTCACTGTAGCAAAGTCAATTTCACTGTAGCAAATAGTGATTTTCAAAAACACTGTAGCATTTTGAGTAATGTGGCAATTTGAAAACACTGTAGCAAATTAGTGTTTTACTGGTTCATCTTAAACGCTTTAGTTAACTTATCTAAATATCAATCGAATAAATAAACGAATGTTACTATTGTTTACTAAATAACTTGAAATCATATATATTCAAATAGATATATAAACCAATACGTTTAATGTACGGTATCATGCAATTAAAACTTTGTTACGTTTTCAAGTTATAGTATATATATGTATCTATTTACATATAATGGTTTGCGAATCGTTGAGAACAACCGAAGGGTAATTGAATAGTTCAAAATTTTGAGATTCAACTTCATAGGCTTTGCTTATCGTGTCGGAAACGTTAAAGATTAATTTTAAATTTAGTCGAAATTTTCGGGTCACCACAGTACCTACCCGTTAAAGAAATTTCGTCCCGAAATTTGAGTGAAGTCATCATGGCTAACAATAAAAATGTTTTCATAACGAATATGAATAGAGTTTTATCACCGTTGGATAATATGGATAAAATAATCCGATTATTCGAAGCGTATAAGAGAAGTTATCGTAATAGAGTGAAATGGAGAATAGAGATGCGTCTTATCTCTTGACATAGTAACGATTGATTTCTGGAATTCAAGGGATTTAAAGAAAATCTTTGAAATCTAAAAGATTTGATTATTTGGTGAATAAGGAAATTAAGATCTCTATAATTAAATACGGTGATCTGCCTCGATTACTCTGTCTGATATTTCCATTATAAATTAACCTCCTCCGTTTTATTGATTTTCACCACTTCAATACTTTCAAGGATTTTGAAAATGCTTAATCCAGTTCTGATCCTTGTTCTTATTCTGACTATCACAATGATCGTCCTTCTTTTCCAACTCCCACCGGAAGAATCTGTTAACTTTAACTATTACCTTGGGGTTATAGTGTTTTTCATTCTCCCGTGTATTTACGTTGTTATCTGTATTGATATACATGGTTTGTAATTTCGGTGTTGTTGTTGGGCTTTATATTTTCCCTTATATTTCGGAGCTCCATGCTGTTGTTTTCTCTTCCCGACTTTAAATTAAGCGAATAATGGTCCAGAATTCGTAGCTATACATTTCGGAATGAACATAGTTAATGTTCTAAGAAGGTAATCGTAATGGCACGATCTTGATTTGTCAAATTACCAGAATATCCGGAAAAGACCGAATCATTAAGAAAAATATTTTCTTGATATGTTTAGAGGTTAAATAGAATAAAAGAGTTATGTAACATGGTTCATGATGAGGGTGGGATCTGTGAACCTTTATCACGTTCTATTAGAAACTCAGCATGACTTACTGTAATATAATCACGTTGATCAAGTGTCATTATATTATACTAACTCATGCTTCAGTTCCCAACACTACTTCAAAAACATCCATTTTTCAAAATTTTCAGAAATTAGAAACTAAAATAGTTTCTTTTATGATGTAACATAGATAGCGTGAAGAGATAAATAATTTCGGATGATAATAGTTATGAAGATATCTTCAGAAATATCGAAGATATTTATAATGAAAGATATGATAATATCTTAGAATTTCTAATATCGAAGTATGATGAAGAAGATTTGTTCGTAACGGATTTTGAGTCAGGAGCAAGGTATTCATTAATGACTTCAGCAGATACTGAATCATTTGTATTCTTTGAAGGCAGGTTTAGTCTTTGTGATTTATCCACAGCCTCCTTCATAGTTTGCTCAATTCATTTTCCAGTACCAAATTTTCTCTTTTTCTCAGCTTTACCACCATACTATTCTTTATCATCAAACTTTTGACTGTTAAGGTCGTTTACAGTTTTTGCTGCTTCATCAACATTTTTCCAAAATTCGGAGAACTAGTTTCGTAGTTTGGGGTGTTTTTCAGAAACTTCACATTCGAAGTATATAAGTCTAGAAGTTGGATGTTATCTATATATAACTGTTGTCGTAGAAAATGCTGCGAGATTCAAAATACTGATTGTTAATTCCCGGTGGTTGGTATGGAAATTACCGTTACAAGATGTGGATGAGTACATGATAGGGTTTCAATGAGTATAAGGATTTTTCAGAGGATCAAGGATCAATGAAGTTGTTGTTAAATTTACTGCAAATGTGGTGGAACATAAAAGGTTCCCCGGTAATAAAAACGTATATACCAAAGTTTCAAGTCTGAAAGGTTATCGTTGACTGGTTGAATGGTTGATAATACTGGATACTTTGAAAAGGAACTGCAAGGTTATTTTTAGTAATAATAATGCCGAAGGATTTATTACAGATACGTGTTAAAGTTTTACTTAGGTTTCGAGAGCTTTCCAGATGTATGATTATAAATACAAATCTATCTTCTCGTAGATATCGTGTAGTTGGTTTGTCTTCTCGTTTGTTCATTAGTTGAAGGGTTTCAAGAATTTCGATGGGTTTGAACGCAAAATGTAATCATATGATGTTCTAGTACTGTTCTGAATTCAAAGCATGGTTTTCGAAGCATGGTTTTGAAAGATGTAGGAATCTAAGAGTGATGTTTTTCGTTTAATCTTGACTTGGATTCTGATCTATCGAAATCAGAATATGAAATTGAATGAAAATGGTTATTCTGCGATGAACAGATACGTATATCTATAGATTTGAGCAGTATAGTTAATGATTGCTGAATCAGAATTGAAGAATGTATAGTGTAACATATTAATGTGGAATTTATATATTTCTAGGGTATTACCTACCCATTAAAATATTCTCATCATTAACAGTTTGTACAAAAGGATTTTCAATTACAATCTTTATGAAAATATATGTATGTATATTTCCTTCAGATGTAATATAGATTTAATGAGATATTAAACTCATTTGATTTTCGGTTGGAACTAGAAACGAATAATCTCTTCTATATTAAAGATTACATAATCGTTGCAGGATATTTCTCCAATGAAGTTATGAATCAATACTTCGTCGTTTATGGTTATTAGTATTCTTCGGTGCCTACGGTGCGTATGAGGTTGATACTCGTGGGACAGATTGTGAGGTTAAGGTTTACGGTGCGGATGTTGTTGTTGGTGGTACTGGTACTGTTGTTGGTTGTGCTGCTGGTTCTGGTGGTGCTACCGGTGCTGCCTGTGATGCCTGCAAATTGTGCATCATATTCTCCAAAGCCACAACTCGAGCGCGAAGCTCGTTAACTTCTTCTATTATTCCGGGATGATTGGCGGTTGGTACGAGAGGATGAATAAAGTTTAAAATTCTAGTTATCATATAATCGTTGCGAAATATCCTGGAAATGAGGGTAAAGATAGTGTTTCGAACGGGTTCGCCGGTAAGTGCCTCAGGTTCCTCACCAAGAGGTGAATTCGGTTGGTGGAAAGGATCGCCTTCCTCTTGTCTCCATTGATTAAGTTGACTACGAACCCATCCCCAATTCATCCAGAATTGGTGATGACTGATTGGTTGATTCATTCCGGTTACACTGCTTTCGGAACTCAGGTGGAAATTCATATCGGAATCCGAAGAACTCGAATTACTTGCAGAATTCATCTTACACGGTTAAATAAATAATTTTCGATGTGAAATGATTTTCGGATATCGGATGATATTCTAATTACATAGAATACCTTTATATAGTACAAAGGATCCGCGAATTACGGAGAAACTTTCGGAAACTGTCAAGTAAAGGTAACAGTAACAGATACGCTAAGATATTCATTTTGTCTATACACTAGTCATGCAATCCATGCAATAAGGTGTGTCTAGACTACAAATGATAAGTAGGTAATTTTCCACACAAGGAATGATAAGCAGGTAATTTCTAACAAAAAAATTATAAGCAACAACTTTTATCATGCAGACATGGTCGAAGTCCAGACTCACTAATGTATCCTAACAACTATCAGTTAGACACACTCATGCAAGACCTGGTTCACTAGGACCAACGCTCTGATACCAACTGTGACGATCGCTCCAAATCCATATGGACGAACACGTCATTCATTGATTTCATTGCGAGGTATTTGACCTCTATGTGATACATTTTGTAACATTGTATTCGTTTGAAAAGGTATTTCATAAATGAATATATAAATTTCAGGTTTTTAACATCTGAGGATTTCTACGTATAGACAATCACCATTTAAATAGTTTACAATAATACATCTGTTGACAATACAGTCAAAATAAGATACATGGTAATGGTTTGGTGAATGCAAGTTTCTTGTATATAGCATGTATGACTCCAAGCACATATCTTGTATCACGTATAAGCAAACAGCGGAAGACTTCTAGAATCCTGAGAATAAACATGCTTCAAGTGTCAACACAAAGGTTGGTGAGTTCATAGTTTTAATATTACACATAATCCGTATATCAATGTGGATTACAAAAGTTCATTTGTTTTATTCAAAACGTTTATCAATAGGTTTTACATAAAAGGTGGATCACAAGATTTCAGTTGTTTCATCCGAAACGTTTATCAATCGGTTCTACAAAATTGAGCACCCTGGTAACTAAACTTTAACGTTTATATAATTTGTACCCTTTGTATAATCATCTTAATAATACACGCAAACCAACGTGTACGCTTCTCAAATAGCATACGTCCGTTAAAAGGCTAGCGCTCTAGCTCGGACGGGGATGTCAAGCCCTATGGATCCATATACTACTACTCGCGCCCACCAGTTCTTATAACCGACAGTTACTAGTTACCAAAGCTAAGGGATTTTCGGTTCAAACTCAGTGTAGAATTAAGTATGTACTTGTATCCATTGCGTTTAAAATAAATTGCATGTATTCTCAGCCCAAAAATATATATTGCAAAAGCAATTAAAAAGGGAGCAATGAAACTCACGCATATAAATCTAGTATTTTCAGTATTTATAAACAGTCGCATGTATTCTCAGCCCAAAAATATATTGAGTAAAAGGGATCTTATGAAACTCACACATATAAATATTGTATATCGGTTAATAAAGCATTTGCATGTATTCTCAGCCCAAAAATGTAGAGAGTAAAAGGGATCATATGAAACTCACACAAATCAGTTTTAGTTTTTGTATTCATTTCATAAAACAGCGCATGTATTCTTAGCCCAAAAATATGTATAAAAAGGGATCAATGAACTCACGCATATAAATATTGTATATCGGTTAATAAAGCATTTGCATGTATTCTCAGCCCCAAAAATGTAAAGGGTAAAAGGGATCATATGAAACTCACTGTTTAATATTGATATACAATATTGTAGGAAAGTACGTAGACGCATCGGAGATGATAAACACGAGGTTTGATTCACAAAAATACCCCCGAACATTACCCATAATTTCCTTAGCAATAACCCATAATTTCCTTAGCTCTAGCTCGCTTGGAAACCATTTTGAAAGTGACAAGCTCATAACCTCGTCGTAGTATTTTATGTATAATACTACTAATAATAATAATAATAATAATAATAATAATAATAATAATAATAATAATAATAATAATAATAATAATAATAATAATAATAATAATAATAATAATAATAATAATAATAAATATTATACGGAGTAATATATGTGTTTTACAAAACAGATTTCGATCTAATTTATAGATGTGGTCAGGCCAGGTCTGCCATGCGATCGCATGGCTCCCAAGGCCTTTTCCCATGCGATCGCATGGGGATGTTTTACAGCTCACATTTGTTTAACTTCTTGTTTGTCGACATAATTTTATATTAATATAATATATATAATTTAAATAATTAATTATATATTATATTAAATTCACGTGCATAGTTGACTTGTAATTTTTGTTCCGATAAGTCGTACGTCATCACTCGACTTATGTCCCGGTTCCGGTTTTTCAAATGTCCTTTCGTACGCTAAGAAAACTAGCATTTTACATTTTGTGACTCGTACCTTTGTTAAAATATAGCCTTAAATTATCCATAAACTATGTCACTCAAAGTGTATCTTATACGTTTGAGTGTTTTGGTCATTTACTTCTATAAATCATCGTCTCACTATTTGTTAAAATACATTTTAAAATAGTGTTGCTGTAGCAAGTTACTGTAGCAAGTCATTTTTTACTGTAGCAATTCACTGTAGCAAGTCAATTTCACTGTAGCAAATAGTGATTTTCAAAAACACTGTAGCATTTTGAGTAATGTGGCAATTTGAAAACACTGTAGCAAATTAGTGTTTTACTGGTTCATCTTAAACGCTTTAGTTAACTTATCTAAATATCAATCGAATAAATAAACGAATGTTACTATCGTTTACTAAATAACTTGAAATCATATATATTCAAATAGATATATAAACCAATACGTTTAATGTACGGTATCATGCAATTAAAACTTTGTTACGTTTTCAAGTTATAGTATATATATGTATCTATTTACATATAATGGTTTGCGAATCGTTGAGAACAACCGAAGGGTAATTGAATAGTTCAAAATTTTGAGATTCAACTTCATAGGCTTTGCTTATCGTGTCGGAAACGTTAAAGATTAATTTTAAATTTAGTCGAAATTTCCGGGTCACCACAGTACCTACCCGTTAAAGAAATTTCGTCCCGAAATTTGAGTGAAGTCATCATGGCTAACAATAAAAATGTTTTCATAACGAATATGAATAGAGTTTTATCACCGTTGGATAATATGGATAAAATAATCCGATTATTCGAAGCGTATAAGAGAAGTTATCGTAATAGAGTGAAATGGAGAATAGAGATGCGTCTTATCTCTTGACATAGTAACGATTGATTTCTGGAATTCAAGGGATTTAAAGAAAATCTTTGAAATCTAAAAGATTTGATTATTTGGTGAATAAGGAAATTAAGATCTCTATAATTAAATACGGTGATCTGCCTCGATTACTCTGTCTGATATTTCCATTATAAATTAACCTCCTCCGTTTTATTGATTTTCACCACTTCAATACTTTCAAGGATTTTGAAAATGCTTAATCCAGTTCTGATCCTTGTTCTTATTCTGACTATCACAATGATCGTCCTTCTTTTCCAACTCCCACCGGAAGAATCTGTTAACTTTAACTATTACCTTGGGGTTATAGTGTTTTTCATTCTCCCGTGTATTTACGTTGTTATCTGTATTGATATACATGGTTTGTAATTTCGGTGTTGTTGTTGGGCTTTATATTTTCCCTTATATTTCGGAGCTCCATGCTGTTGTTTTCTCTTCCCGACTTTAAATTAAGCAAATAATGGTCCAGAATTCGTAGCTATACATTTCGGAATGAACATAGTTAATGTTCTAAGAAGGTAATCGTAATGGCACGATCTTGATTTGTCAAATTACCAGAATATCCGGAAAAGACCGAATCATTAAGAAAAATATTTTCTTGATATGTTTAGAGGTTAAATAGAATAAAAGAGTTATGTAACATGGTTCATGATGAGGGTGGGATCTGTGAACCTTTATCACGTTCTATTAGAAACTCAGCATGACTTACTGTAATATAATCACGTTGATCAAGTGTCATTATATTATACTAACTCATGCTTCAGTTCCCAACACTACTTCAAAAACATCCATTTTTCAAAATTTTCAGAAATTAGAAACTAAAATAGTTTCTTTTATGATGTAACATAGATAGCGTGAAGAGATAAATAATTTCGGATGATAATAGTTATGAAGATATCTTCAGAAATATCGAAGATATTTATAATGAAAGATATGATAATATCTTAGAATTTCTAATATCGAAGTATGATGAAGAAGATTTGTTCGTAACGGATTTTGAGTCAGGAGCAAGGTATTCATTAATGACTTCAGCAGATACTGAATCATTTGTATTCTTTGAAGGCAGGTTTAGTCTTTGTGATTTATCCACAGCCTCCTTCATAGTTTGCTCAATTCGTTTTCCAGTACCAAATTTTCTCTTTTTCTCAGCTTTACCACCATACTATTCTTTATCATCAAACTTTTGACTGTTAAGGTCGTTTACAGTTTTTGCTGCTTCATCAACATTTTTCCAAAATTCGGAGAACTAGTTTCGTAGTTTGGGGTGTTTTTCAGAAACTTCACATTCGAAGTATATAAGTCTAGAAGTTGGATGTTATCTATATATAACTGTTGTCGTAGAAAATGCTGCGAGATTCAAAATACTGATTGTTAATTCCCGGTGGTTGGTATGGAAATTACCGTTACAAGATGTGGATGAGTACATGATAGGGTTTCAATGAGTATAAGGATTTTTCAGAGGATCAAGGATCAATGAAGTTGTTGTTAAATTTACTGCAAATGTGGTGGAACATAAAAGGTTCCCCGGTAATAAAAACGTATATACCAAAGTTTCAAGTCTGAAAGGTTATCGTTGACTGGTTGAATGGTTGATAATACTAGATACTTTGAAAAGGAACTGCAAGGTTATTTTTAGTAATAATAATGCCGAAGGATTTATTACAGATACGTGTTAAAGTTTTACTTAGGTTTCGAGAGCTTTCCAGATGTATGATTATAAGTACAAATCTATCTTCTCGTAGATATCGTGTAGTTGGTTTGTCTTCTCGTTTGTTCATTAGTTGAAGTGTTTTCAAGAATTTCGATGGGTTTGAACGCAAAATGTAATCATATGATGTTCTAGTACTGTTCTGAATTCAAAGCATGGTTTTCGAAGCATGGTTTTGAAAGATGTAGGAATCTAAGAGTGATGTTTTTCGTTTAATCTTGACTTGGATTCTGATCTATCGAAATCAGAATATGAAATTGAATGAAAATGGTTATTCTGCGATGAACAGATACGTATATCTATAGGTTTGAGCAGTATAGTTAATGATTGCTGAATCAGAATTGAAGAATGTATAGTGTAACATATTAATGTGGAATTTATATATTTCTAGGGTATTACCTACCCATTAAAATATTCTCATCATTAACAGTTTGTACAAAAGGATTTTCAATTACAATCTTTATGAAAATATATGTATGTATATTTCCTTCAGATGTAATATAGATTTAATGAGATATTAAACTCATTTGATTTTCGGTTAGAACTAGAAACGAATAATCTCTTCTATATTAAAGATTACATAATCGTTGCAGGATATTTCTCCAATGAAGTTATGAATCAATACTTCGTCGTTTATGGTTATTAGTATTCTTCGGTGCCTACGGTGCGTATGAGGTTGATACTCCAATGAAGTTATGAATCATTTTTTACTGTAGCAATTCACTGTAGCAAAGTCAATTTCACTGTAGCAAATAGTGATTTTCAAAAACACTGTAGCATTTTGAGTAATGTGGCAATTTGAAAACACTGTAGCAAATTAGTGTTTTACTGGTTCATCTTAAACGCTTTAGTTAACTTATCTAAATATTAATCGAATAAATAAACGAATGTTACTATCGTTTACTAAATAACTTGAAATCATATATATTCAAATAGATATATAAACCAATACGTTTAATGTACGGTATCATGCAATTAAAACTTTGTTACGTTTTCAAGTTATAGTATATATATGTATCTATTTACATATAATGGTTTGCG
Source organism: Rutidosis leptorrhynchoides (assembly GCF_046630445.1). NCBI lineage: Eukaryota > Viridiplantae > Streptophyta > Magnoliopsida > Asterales > Asteraceae > Rutidosis > Rutidosis leptorrhynchoides. The sequence continues at coordinate 437,589,176 of NC_092337.1, read as the reverse complement.
AATCGTTGAGAACAACCGAAGGGTAATTGAATAGTTCAAAATTTTGAGATTCAACTTCATAGGCTTTGCTTATCGTGTCGGAAACGTTAAAGATTAATTTTAAATTTAGTCGAAATTTCCGGGTCACCACAAGAACCCTTAATGGTGTACGGAGAAAAGGGCAACATGAAGCTACATCTTATTAGTAATTTGAAGGCACAAAAACTAATAAGAAAAGGTTGCTATGCTGTTCTAGCACACGTCGAGAAAGTACAAACTGAAGAAAAGAGCATCAATGATGTTCCCGTCGCAAAAGAATTTCCCGATGTATTTCTGAAAGAATTACCGGGACTACCTTCACATCGATCTGTTGAATTTCAAATAGATCTTGTACCAGGAGCTGCACCAATAGCTCGTGCTCCTTATAGACTCGCACCCAGCGAGATGAAAGAACTACAAAGCCAACTCTAAGAACTATTAGAACGTGGTTTCATTCGACCAAGCACATCACCATGGGGAGCTCCTGTTTTGTTTGTCAAGAAGAAGGATGGTACATTTAGGTTGTGTATTGACTACAGAGAGTTGAACAAACTTACCATCAAAAACCGTATCCACTGCCGAGAATTGATGACTTATTTGATCAACTACAAGGCTCTTCAGTTTATTCGAAGATCGATTTACGTTCTGGATATCATCAAATGCGAGTAAAGGAGGATGATATTCCAAAAACTGCTTTTAGGACGCGTTATGGTCATTACGAGTTTATGGTTATGCCGTTTGGATTGACTAACGCACCAGCTGTGTTCATGGACCTTATGAACCGAGTGTGTGGGCTATATCTTGACAAGTTTGTCATTGTTTTCATTGATGACATACTTATTTACTCAAAGAATGATCAAGAGCACGAAGAACATTTGAGAAAAGTGCTAGAAGTATTGAGGAAAGAAAAACTGTACGCTAAGTTTTCAAAGTGTGCATTTTGGTTGAAAGAAGTTCAATTCCTCGGTCACATAGTGAACAAAGAAGGTATCCAGGTGGACCCGGCAAAGATCAAAACCGTTGAAAAGTGGGAAACCCCAAAAACTCCGAAGCATATACGTCAATTTTTAGGATTGGCTGGTTACTACAGAAGATTCATCCAAGATTTCTCCAAAATAGCAAAACCCTTGACTGCATTAACGCATAAAGGGAAGAAATTTGGATGGAAGGATGAACAAGAGAAGGCGTTTCAATTATTGAAGAAAAAGCTAACTACGGCACCTATATTGTCATTGCCTGAAGGGAATAATGATTTTGTGATTTATTGTGACGCATCAAAGCAAGGTCTCGGTTGTGTATTAATGCAACAGACGAAGGTGATTGCTTATGCGTCTAGACAATTGAAGATTCACGAGCAAAATTATACGACGCATGATTTGGAATTAGGCGCGGTTGTTTTTGCATTAAAGACTTGGAGGCACTACTTATATGGGGTCAAAAGTATTATATATACCGACCACAAAAGTCTTCAACACATATTTAATCAGAAACAACTGAATATGAGGCAGCGTAGGTGGATTAAGTTGTTGAATGATTACGACTTTGAGATTCGTTACCACCCTGGGAAGGCAAATGTGGTAGCCGACGCCTTGAGCAGAAAGGACAGAGAACCCATTCGAGTAAAATCTATGAATATAATGATTCACACTAACCTTACTACTCAAATAAAGGAGGTGCAACAAGGAGTTTTAAAAGAGGGAAATTTAAAGGATGAAATACCTAAAGGATCAGAGAAGCATCTTAATATTCGGGAAGACGGAACCCGGTATAGGGCTGAAAGAATTTGGGTACCAAAATTTGGAGATATGAGAGAAATGGTACTTAGAGAAGCTCATAAAACCAGATACTCAATACATCCTGGAACGGGGAAGATGTACAAGGATCTTAAGAAACATTTTTGGTGGCCAGGTATGAAAGCCGATATTGATAAATATGTAGGAGAATGTTTGACGTGTTCTAAGGTCAAAGCTGAACATCAGAAACCATCAGGTCTACTACAACAACCTGAAATCCCGGAATGGAAATGGGAAAACATTACCATGGATTTCATTACTAAATTGCCAAGGACTGCAAGTGGTTATGATACTATTTGGGTAATAGTTGATCGTCTCACCAAGTCAGCACACTTCCTGCCAATAAGAGAAGATGACAAGATGGAGAAGTTAGCACGACTGTATTTGAAGGAAGTCGTCTCCAGACATGGAATACCAATCTCTATTATCTCTGAAAGGGATGGCAGATTTATTTCAAGATTCTGGCAGACATTACAGCAAGCATTGGGAACTTGTCTAGACATGAGTATTGCCTATCATCCACAAACTGATGGGCAGAGCGAAAGGACGATACAAATGCTTGAAGACATGCTACGAGCTTGTGTTATTGATTTCAGAAACAGTTGGGATCGACATCTACTGTTAGCAGAATTTTCCTACAACAACAGCTACCATTCAAGCATTGAGATGGCGCCGTTTGAAGCACTTTATGGTAGAAAGTGCAGGTCTCCGATTTGTTGGAGTGAATTGGGGGATAGACATATTACGGGTCCGGAGATAATACAAGAAACTACCGAGAAAATCATCCAAATTCAACAAAGATTGAAAACCGCCCAGAGTCGATAAAAGAGCTACGCGGACAGTAAAAGAAAAGATTTAGAGTTTGAAATTAGAGAAATGGTCATGCTTAAGGTTTCACCTTGGAAAGGCGTTGTTCGATTTGGTAAACGGGGGAAACTAAATCCAAGGTACATTGGATCATTCAAGATTATAGATCGTGTCGGACCAGTAGCTTACCAACTGGAGCTACCTCAACAACTCGCGGCTGTACATAACACTTTCCACGTCTCAAATTTGAAGAAATGTTTTGCTAAAGAAGATCTCACTATTCCGTTGGACGAAATCCAAATCAATGAAAAACTTCAATTCATTGAAGAACCCGTCGAAATAATGGATCGTGAGGTTAAGAGACCTAAACAAAACAAGATACCGATTGTTAAGGTTCGATGGAATGCTCGTAGAGGACCCGAGTTCACCTGGGAGCGTGAAGATCAGATGAAGAAGAAATACCCGCATTTATTTCCAGAAGATACGTCAACACCTCCAACTGCTTAAAATTTCGGGACGAAATTTATTTAACGGGTAGGTATTGTAGTGACCCGAACTTTTCCATGTTTATATATATATTAAATGAAATTGTTATTTACATGATTAAGTGTTTCCAACATGTTAAGCAATCAAACTTGTTAAGACTTGATTAATTGAAATAGGTTTCATATAGACAATTGACCACCCAAGTTGACCGGTGATTCACGAACGTTAAAACTTGTAAAAACTATACGATGACATATATATGGTTATATATATAGTTAACATGATTTTATTATAAGTATGTATCTCATTAGGTATTTTAACAATGAGTTATATACATAAAAATGAGACTATTAATTTAAGAAACTCGAAAACGATATATATAACGATTATCGTTATAACAACATCTTACTAGGTACATATGAATCATATTAAGATATTGATACACTTGGTTAATTATGTTAAATGATAAGTAAATATATTATTAAGTGTATTAACAATGAAATACATATGTAAAAATAAGACTACTAACTTAATGATTTCGAAACGAGACATATATGTAACGATTATCGTTGTAACGACATTTAACTGTATATATATCATACTAAGATATATTATATATCATAATATCATGATAATATAAAAATTTAACATCTCATTTGTTATAATAAACAATGGGTTAACAACATTCAACAAGATCGTTAACCTAAAGGTTTCAAAACAACATTTACATGTAACGACTAACGATGACTTAACGACTCAGTTAAAATGTATATACATGTAGTGTTTTAATATGTATTCATACACTTTTGAAAGACTTCAAGACACTTATCAAAATACTTCTACTTAACAAAAATGCTTACAATTACATCCTCGTTCAGTTTCATCAACAATTCTACTCGTATGCACCCGTATTCGTACTCGTACAATACACAGCTTTTAGATGTATGTACTATTGGTATATACACTCTAATGATCAGCTCTTAGCAGCCCATGTGAGTCACCTAACACATGTGGGAACCATTATTTGGCAACTAGCATGAAATATCTCATAAAATTACAAAAATATGAGTAATCATTCATGACTTATTTACATGAAAACAAAATTACATATCCTTTATATCTAATCCATACACCAATGACCAAAAACACCTACAAACACTTTCATTCTTCAATTTTCTTCATCTAATTGATCTCTCTCAAGTTCTATCTTCAAGTTCTATGTGTTCTTCATAAATTCCAAAAGTTCTAGTTTCATAAAATCAAGAATACTTCCAAGATTGCAAGTTTACTTCCAAGTTTTCTAAATCCATTCCAAGTAATCATCCAAGATCAAGAAACCTTTGTTACTTATAGTAGGTTATCTTTCTAATACAAGGTAATAATCATATTCAAACTTTAATTCAATTTCTATAACTATAACAATCTTATTTCGAGTGGAAATCTTACTTGAAATTGTTTTCGTGTCATGATTCTGCTTCAAGAACTTTCAAGTCATCCAAGGATCCTTTGAAGCTAGATCTATTTTTCTCATTTTCAGTAGGTTTATCCAAGGAACTTGAGGCAGTAATGATGTTCATAACATCATTTGATTCATACATATAAAGCTATCTTATTCGAAGGTTTAAACTTGTAATCACTAGAACATAGTTTAGTTAATTCTAAACTTGTTCGCAAATAAAAGTTAATCCTTCTAACTTGACTTTTAAAATCAACTAAACACATGTTCTATATCTATATGATATGCTAACTTAATGATTTAAAACTTGGAAACACAAAAAACACCGTAAATTCGGATTTACGCCGTCATAGTAACACCGCGGGCTGTTTTGGGTTAGTTAATTAAAAACTATGATAAACTTTGATTTAAAAGTTGTTATTCTGGGAAAATGATTCTTATTATGAACATGAAACTATATCCAAAAATTATGGTTAAACTCAAAGTGGAAATATGTTTTCTAAAATGGTCATCTAGACGTCGTTCTTTCGACTGAAATGACTACCTTTACAAAAACGACTTGTAACTTATTTTTCCGACTAAAAACCTATACCTTTTCTGTTTAGGTTCATAAAATAGAGTTCAATATGAAACCATAGCAATTTGATTCACTCAAAACGGATTTAAAATGAAGAAGTTATGGGTAAAACAAGATTGGATAATTTTTCTCATTTTAGCTACGTGAAAATTGGTAACAAATCTATTCCAACCATAACTTAATCAATTTGTATTGTATATTATGTAATCTTGAGATACCATAGACACATATACAATGTTTCGACCTATCATTTCGACACATCTATATATATTTCGGAACAACCATAGACACTCTATATGTGAATGTTGGAGTTAGCTATATAGGGTTGAGGTTGATTCCAAAATATATATAGTTTGAGTTGTGATCAATACTGAGATACATATACACTGGGTCATGCATTGATTCAAGATAATATTTATCGATTTATTTCTGTACATCTAACTGTGGACAACTAGTTGTAGGTTACTAACGAGGACAGCTGACTTAATAAACTTAAAACATCAAAATATATTAAAAGTATTGTAAATATATTTTGAACATACTTTGATATATATGTATATATTATTATAGGTTCGTGAATCAACCAGTGGCCAAGTCATACTTCCCGACGAAGTAAAAATCTGTGAAAGTGAGTTATAGTCCCACTTTTAAAATCTAATATTTTTGGGATGAGAATACATGCAGGTTTTATAAATGATTTACAAAATAGACACAAGTACGTGAAACTGTATTCTATGGTTGAATTATCGAAATCGAATATGCCCCTTTTTATTAAGTCTGGTAATCTAAGAATTAGGGAACAGACACCCTAATTGACGCGAATCCTAAAGATAGATCTATTGGGCCTAACAAACCCCATCCAAAGTACCGGATGCTTTAATACTTCGAAATTTATATCATATCCGAAGGGTGTCCCGGAATGATGGGGATATTCTTATATATGCATCTTGTTAATGTCGGTTACCAGGTGTTCACCATATGAATGATTTTTATCTCTATGTATGGGATGTGTATTGAAATATGAAATCTTGTGGTCTATTGTTACGATTTGATATATATAGGTTAAACCTATAACTCACCAACATTTTTGTTGACGTTTAAAGCATGTTTATTCTCAGGTGAATACTAAGAGCTTCCGCTGTTGCATACTAAAATAAGGACAAGATTTGGAGTCCATGTTTGTATGATATTGTGTAAAAACTGCATTCAAGAAACTGATTTTGATGTAACATATTTGTATTGTAAACCATTATGTAATGGTCGTGTGTAAACAGGATATTTTAGATTATCATTATTTGATAATCTACGTAAAGCTTTTTAAACCTTTATTTATGAAATAAAGGTTATGGTTTGTTTTAAAAATGAATGCAGTCTTTGAAAAACGTCTCATATAGAGGTCAAAACCTCGCAACGAAATCAATTAATATGGAACGTTTTTAATCAATAAGAACGGGACATTTCAAACTATCACCCAAATACTATCATGACTACTTGCAGTCCTTGGCAATTTCGTAATGAAATCCATGGTTATTCTTTCCCATTTCCACTGCGGAATTTCTGGTTGTTGCAGTAATCCTGACGGCTTTTGGTGCTCAGCTTTGACCTTTGCACACGTCAAACATTTTCTTACATAAGTAGCAATTTCTGTCTTCATATTAGGCCACAAATAAAACTTCTTGAGATCGTGGTACATTTTCCCATTTCCTGGGTGAATTGAGTACCTCGTTTTGTGTGCTTCATTCAGTACTAGTTGCCTTAGATTACCATGTTTTGGTACCCATATCCTATCAGTAAAATACAGGGTTCCATCGGCTTTTACTTCAAGCTGTTTTTCTAACCCTCTGCTCATTTCGCCTTTTTCATTTTCTTCTTTTAAAGCCTCTAACTGTGCTGCTTGAATTTGATTTGTGAGATTAGTACGAATTGTAATATTCAAGTGTAACAGACTGAAACCCGGGCTAGTTGTAAGTTGTCTATTTTTGCCTTTAGGGTTTGTGCTTAGTCTTAAGTGCTTTTTATTTTAATTATTTTATTAGTATTTTAATATAATTGTGTTGTGACCAGTTTGTGACAAGGGTCCCCGAACATGTTTGTTTATTTTATTTGGACCTCGTTTGGGTTACCTAATCTTGTGCGAAAGATATCAGATAACTGGTAAATACCCGTGTGTTGTGGGGTATGAGGTTTTAACCCCAAATTAAGTGTGAGACCAGCTAATTTCCTCTCAATTGCTCCTGAACCTTCCTCTCACTCACTCTCACCTAACTTCACCTCCTTCAAACAACCCTAAATCATTTGATCTCGAATTAAAGCTTGATTTTGGTGTCAAATCGTTCCTTATGTTGTTGTGATTCTAACAAGGTAAAGTTTATCTGATTTCGTGATCAAATAAGTGTCAAAATGGGTGTTTTAGTCAAGTTTTATGAAAGTGGGTTTTGATGTCCAAATTGGTTCAATTTGTTGTTGTTTGTTCATAAAAGTTATGGGTTTATGTTTCTAAATGTTTAGTGTAAAAGATGTAACCAGTTTTGAGGTCAAAAACGTGTCCAAAGTTGAGATTTGGTGATTTTGGGTTGAAACCCGTCACTTTGCTGCTGTTGCAGCTGATGAACTACCTTCGGCCGATGGTCGTTGACCATCGACCGATGGTGAGGACGATCGGCCGATGGACGAGACCATCGACCGATGGTGTATGATTTCTGACCAGCAGATGTAATTTTGACGATCGACCGATTGGGGGAGACCATCGACCGATGGTGTGTTGAAGATCGGCCGATGGATGGGACCATCGACCGATGGTCTTAGACAGTGAAAATTTTACTAAGTGTTGATTTATAGCCGTTATGCTGTCCGTGTATTTTTTAAGATTTTCAGGATGTAAATTTTGAAAGTGCACAAGTGTTAAGCATGAAAATTTTAGCGGACGCATTTTTTTACAAATTTGCTATAATTCGCTGTCAGTGTGTCTAATCTTGATGGGAACACTATTCTAACTTGGTTTTTGCTGTTCTCAGGAGAAAAGGACAAGGAGGAAGCTCAGAAATAATAACTGAGCAGTTGCTGGTAATTGGTGAGTGGGTCTATCTACGGATAGAGTTTAAGTAGCATATCATGCTACTGTGGTTGACTCTTTTACCATGCATAGTGTAGGAATTGCCATGATAGGATAATACCTTTTGCCTGATGTTGTATGTGAATTATGTGTACACTGTGTGAATGGCACCAGTCGGGCCTAGGGAGACTGGGACTCGAGACCGTGCCTGGGAGAGGTTAGAGTCCGTATGAGGTCAACCGTGCCTAGGGGAGGTTGGGTCCATAGGCTACTAATTGTGGAGTATAGTGTGAATGATGCATCCCCTGCATCTGGATAACTATACTGTTAATTGAGTAGCAGGGACTATCGGTAGACTCAGGCCCGATCAGCTGGGAGTCGTGTGCTCGTACAAGCCGCCGATCCTCGTATTGTCTTATTGTATGCTAGTTGGTAGTTAGCAGGTATTGTTGATGTATATAGCTTGTGTGTGGCTTAAGCTATATCTGTTAGATAGATTCCATTCACTTAGCGGTGCGCTAATCCCCCACATGTTTCCCCCTTTGCAGGTTTAGGTACTGCTAGTCGGGATGGGTATGGATGCAGAAGACATGTTTGACAACCCAACTCTGATGTGAACTTTTGTATAAATAATGTTTTGTAATAATGTAACACCGTTGTGTAAACTTAAACTTAATTACTCAGATTAATGTAATGACGCGACTTATAGTGTGTTAGTTAATAAAGTCTTCCGCTGTGTGTTAAAAAAAAAAAAATGGCCGATGTTACAAGTTGGTATCAGAGCATGGTTTGGCGGCAAATACGTGCGCGTATTTTGTTCCCAAACCCTGAGGCAAGTCAAACATGTCTGTGGGAGTGGGGGCTAAGTGAAAATAGGATATACGTGTGTTAGTTGTGATTGAACTAACTGTTATCCACTAAGCTTTTGTGTAAGCTGTTTTGTAGCACAGGTATGGCTGATAGAAACGCAACTGGCCCATCTAACCCCGGAACATTCAGAGCACCAGAAGAGGGTGTTGAGTCTGATGATGATCAAAGTAGTTACATCCTTCAATTAGAAAGTAAGCTAAAAGAGGCTGAGGACAAAATTAATGAGCTTGAATTGGCAAGGCATTCTGGAAATGAAGATACACCACCGGGATTCCCAACCGCGCAATCCCAAACGATACCTAATGTGCACCAGAACCAGTTTCAGAATCAAATACCTAACCAATATTATATGCCACCGCAAAACACTTTTACTTACCAAAATCCCATGATGATGAACCCGTACCAAATGCAAATGTTTCAACAACCTTACATGCAACCACCCAAAAAGTGTACTTATAAGAACTTCCGTGATTGCAAACCCTCTGAGTTCTCTGGAAGTACTGATCCGACTGTAACTCTCAATTGGTTGCGAGAAGTTGAAAGGGTATTTGAAGCGTGTCAGTGTGAACCCGAGCTGAAGGTAACATATGCTAGTAGACTGTTGAAAGGTAGGGCTATGATTTGGTGGGATTCTTTGATTTCTAGTATACCAAAAGAGCAAGTGAGTATGATCACATGGGAGCAGTTTCATGGGAAGGTGTGTGAACAATATTGTAATCCATTTGATATGAACCGAATCAAGACTGAGTTTCTTGAAATGAAGATGACACCTCAAATGACGATCGATGAGGTAGTAGAGAAGTTTATAGATAAACTGAGGTTTGTACAACAATGGGTGCCAGACGAAGCGTCTCGTATCCAGCATTTTGTTAATATCATTCTGCCTGAGTACAGAACTTTTGTTAGAACAGCTACATCATTGTCTCAAGCTGTTGTGATGGCTAAGATGGTAGAAAGTGATGTTCAGGCTGCCAGAAACAGAATGTTTGGTAATGTGCTACAACAAGGTGGACAAGTATCTGGTCAATCAGGATCTAAATTTAAGAAGTCTAGTGGGTTTAAATCGAAGGGTAAAAGTGGTCAGAGTAGTACTGGATCTGGATCAGGTAAAGGGAATTGGTGTCACACGTGCCGATCTTCTCACAGTGGTCAGTGTTCTGAGGCTACAAGAAGGTGCTTAAAGTGTGGTGTGGTTGGGCATGAGTCTTCAGCATGTCCGTATCCGAATAGTGTGTGTTGGAGTTGTCATAAACCAGGGCATCGTGCAGTTAGTTGTCCATCGAAGAGTGGTAGTTCCGGGGCAGGGTCAGGGGCGCGTTCAGCATCAGCCGTAGGGTCAACTGCCTCGAGTGGGCAGAAGAGGAAGAACCCTCCAACAGCAGAGGCTAGAGCTTTTCAGATGTCAGTTGAGAATGCTGTGGCAACCGACGAAGTGATCACCGGTATGTTTCTAATCAACTCAATACCTGCTCGTGTATTGTTTGATTGTGGTGCCAATAGGTGTTTTATGTCCCTAGATTTCTATGCTAAGTTGAATTTACCAGCTAATGTGTTACCCAAGCCGGTTAGTGTAGAAGTAGCCGATGGTAAGATCACACCAGTCACAACATATGTGTCTGGAGTTTGTATAGAGATTGAAGGGAAGTCTTTCCCGGTGACTTGTTTAGTGTTACCTATTCCTAGCTTTGATGTAGTATTAGGAATGGATTGGTTAAGCTCGCTTAGGGCTAATATTAAGTGTGATAGGAAAATGATTACCTTTCGTTCGACCGATGGAACCCGTGTTGTGGCCCGAGGGGAGCGGGGAGGGTATAATTTTCTGTTGATAACCATGATGAAAGCGAAAAAGTCGATGGCAAAGGGTTGTGAATCATTTCTTGCATATGTGATTGATGCGAAGAAAGAAAAGAAAACAGTGGCCGATATTCCGATAGTATCAGAATTTCCCGATGTGTTCCCAGATGAGTTACCAGGTCTGCCGCCGGTAAGGGAAGTTGAATATAAGATTGAATTGGTTCCTGGAACAACTCCAGTTGCAAAAGCTCCATACCGATTAGCGCCGTCTGAAATCCGTGAAATGATGTCACAGATTCAAGAACTATTAGATCGTGGGTTTATCCGACCGAGTTCTTCACCGTGGGGTGCTCCGGTATTGTTTGTTAAAAAGAAAGATGGGTCAATGCGTATGTGTATTGATTATCGTGAATTGAACAAAAGAACTGTGAAGAATAAATATCCGTTACCTCGAATAGATGATTTGTTCGATCAGTTACAGGGTGCTTCATTCTTTTCTAAGATAGACTTACGAGCCGGATATCATCAGGTTCGTGTTGCTGAATCAGATATATCGAAAACAGCGTTTAGAACTAGGTATGGTCATTATGAATTTCTTGTCATGCCTTTTGGGTTGACGAATGCGCCAGCAGTCTTCATGGATCTAATGAATAGAGTGTGTCGTCCATTCTTAGATAAGTTTGTGATTGTGTTTATTGATGACATATTGGTGTATTCGAAAACAGAGAGTGAACATGCTGAACATCTGAGGTTGGTTTTGAACTTGTTAAAACGTGAGCAACTATTTGCAAAATTTTCAAAGTGTGAATTTTGGTTACGTGAAGTGCAGTTTTTGGGTCATGTGATTTGTACCGAGGGTATAAAAGTTGATCCGACAAAGATAGAAGCGGTAATGAATTGGAATTCTCCGAGGACTCCGACTGAGATTAAGAGTTTTCTGGGATTGGCTGGTTATTATCGCAGGTTTATCAAAGATTTCTCTAAAATAGCGGGTCCATTGACTAAGTTGACTCGTAAAGATGTAGCCTTTCGATGGACTGATGAACAGGAAAAGGCTTTTCAGATTTTGAAACAGCTACTGTGTCAGGCACCAGTGTTAGCTTTACCAGAAGGTTCAGACAACTTCGTGGTATACTGTGATGCATCATATGCTGGGTTGGGTTGTGTATTAATGCAAAGAGATAAAGTAATCGCCTACGCCTCGCGACAGTTGAAAGTTCATGAGAAGAATTATCCAGTGCATGATCTTGAAATGGCTGCAGTAGTGTTTGCTTTGAAACTGTGGAGACATTATTTGTATGGAACTCATTGTGTTATTTGTACAGATCATAAGAGTTTGCAATATATCTTCTCACAGAAAGAATTGAATATGCGTCAGAGACGGTGGCAAGAGTTGATCAAAGATTATGATTGTGAAATTAAATATCATCCGGGTAAGGCAAATGTGGTTGCAGATGCGCTAAGTCGTAAAAAGTCAAGTGAAAATGTGAAATTCCTTCGTTTGAATATAACTTCAGATTTGATTAACAGCTTAAGAACCGTTCAGGCCTGTGCTTTAGAGGACGAACATATTAAATCTGAACAAATGACCAAACGAAAAGTGGACTTAATTGATGACTCACGTGGACTAAAGACCTTAAACAATCGTGTTTGGGTGCCTAAGCTTGGAGATTTGAGGGATTTAATCATGACGGAAGCTCACAAATCCAGACTGACAGTACATCCGGGTAGTAATAAGATGTATCATGATTTGAAAACAGTGTATTTGTGGCCGACAATGAAAACAGATATCGCTCGATATGTCGAAAAGTGTCATATTTGTGCTCAAGTGAAGGCAGAACATCAGAAACCTTATGGTTCGCTACGTCAGTTACAGATTCCAGAGTGGAAATGGGAACATATAACGATGGATTTTGTGACCAAATTACCTCGAACTCAGAATCGACATGATATGATTTGGGTAATAGTGGATCGTCTAACTAAAAGTGCTCATTTTCTTGCTACTCGTGAGACAGCTTCGTTAAGTGAGTTAGCCGATTTGTATGTGAAAGAAATAGTTAGTCGACATGGTGTGCCGTTATCGATCGTTTCAGACAGAGATTCCAGATTTGTGTCGAATTTTTGGAACAGTCTTCAACAAAATTTGGGTACACGTGTGAATTTAAGTACAGCTTATCATCCTCAGACAGATGGTCAGAGTGAAAGAACGATACAGACTTTGGAGGATATGTTAAGGGCTTGTGTGTTAGAATACGGTGGTTCGTGGGATACACATTTACCGTTGGTCGAATTCGCGTATAATAATTCATATCATTCGAGTATAGGAATGCCGCCCTATGAAATGTTGTACGGTCGTTGCAGAACTCCGACTTGTTGGTTAGAAGCCGGGGAGAAGCAGTTTGCAGGTCCCGAAATTGTTCAAATGACAGCTGAAAAAGTTGCAATTGCGAGAGAAAAGTTGAAAGCCGCTAGAGATAGGCAGAAAATGTATGCTGATCCGCGTAGACGTCCGGTAACTTTTAGTGTGGGTGAACGAGTGTATCTGAAAGTTTCGCCGTGGAAAGGGGTTATCAGATTCGGTAAACGTGGTAAGTTAGCACCGAGATTTATTGGTCCATTTCTGATCAGTGAAGTGTTGAATGATCAGACTGTGGTGCTAGATCTTCCGCCAGAGTTAGCCGGTATTCATAATACATTTAACGTGTGTTATCTTCGAAAGTGTAAAGTTGATGATGAAACACAACTTCTTCCTTTAGAAGATTTAAGGGTCGATTTGAATAAGAAATTGGTGGAAGAGCCGGTCCGTGTAGTTGACCGAAAGGTGACTAAGTTGAGAAATAAAGAGATACCGATGGTATTGATCGAGTGGAAACACAGTTTGGGTTCTAATCTTACGTGGGAAACGGAAGAGTTGATGAGAAACCGCTATCCTTATTTGTTTGACCAAGACCAGATTCCGAGGACGGAATCTCCTTAAGGGGGGTGGATTTGTAACAGACTGAAACCCGGGCTAGTTGTAAGTTGTCTATTTTTGCCTTTAGGGTTTGTGCTTAGTCTTAAGTGCTTTTTATTTTAATTATTTTATTAGTATTTTAATATAATTGTGTTGTGACCAGTTTGTGACAAGGGTCCCCGAACATGTTTGTTTATTTTATTTGGACCTCGTTTGGGTTACCTAATCTTGTGCGAAAGATATCAGATAACTGGTAAATACCCGTGTGTTGTGGGGTATGAGGTTTTAACCCCAAATTAAGTGTGAGACCAGCTAATTTCCTCTCAATTGCTCCTGAACCTTCCTCTCACTCACTCTCACCTAACTTCACCTCCTTCAAACAACCCTAAATCATTTGATCTCGAATTAAAGCTTGATTTTGGTGTCAAATCGTTCCTTATGTTGTTGTGATTCTAACAAGGTAAAGTTTATCTGATTTCGTGATCAAATAAGTGTCAAAATGGGTGTTTTAGTCAAGTTTTATGAAAGTGGGTTTTGATGTCCAAATTGGTTCAATTTGTTGTTGTTTGTTCATAAAAGTTATGGGTTTATGTTTCTAAATGTTTAGTGTAAAAGATGTAACCAGTTTTGAGGTCAAAAACGTGTCCAAAGTTGAGATTTGGTGATTTTGGGTTGAAACCCGTCACTTTGCTGCTGTTGCAGCTGATGAACTACCTTCGGCCGATGGTCGTTGACCATCGACCGATGGTGAGGACGATCGGCCGATGGACGAGACCATCGACCGATGGTGTATGATTTCTGACCAGCAGATGTAATTTTGACGATCGACCGATTGGGGGAGACCATCGACCGATGGTGTGTTGAAGATCGGCCGATGGATGGGACCATCGACCGATGGTCTTAGACAGTGAAAATTTTACTAAGTGTTGATTTATAGCCGTTATGCTGTCCGTGTATTTTTTAAGATTTTCAGGATGTAAATTTTGAAAGTGCACAAGTGTTAAGCATGAAAATTTTAGCGGACGCATTTTTTTACAAATTTGCTATAATTCGCTGTCAGTGTGTCTAATCTTGATGGGAACACTATTCTAACTTGGTTTTTGCTGTTCTCAGGAGAAAAGGACAAGGAGGAAGCTCAGAAATAATAACTGAGCAGTTGCTGGTAATTGGTGAGTGGGTCTATCTACGGATAGAGTTTAAGTAGCATATCATGCTACTGTGGTTGACTCTTTTACCATGCATAGTGTAGGAATTGCCATGATAGGATAATACCTTTTGCCTGATGTTGTATGTGAATTATGTGTACACTGTGTGAATGGCACCAGTCGGGCCTAGGGAGACTGGGACTCGAGACCGTGCCTGGGAGAGGTTAGAGTCCGTATGAGGTCAATCGTGCCTAGGGGAGGTTGGGTCCATAGGCTACTAATTGTGGAGTATAGTGTGAATGATGCATCCCCTGCATCTGGATAACTATACTGTTAATTGAGTAGCAGGGACTATCGGTAGACTCAGGCCCGATCAGCTGGGAGTCGTGTGCTCGTACAAGCCGCCGATCCTCGTATTGTCTTATTGTATGCTAGTTGGTAGTTAGCAGGTATTGTTGATGTATATAGCTTGTGTGTGGCTTAAGCTATATCTGTTAGATAGATTCCATTCACTTAGCGGTGCGCTAATCCCCCACATGTTTCCCCCTTTGCAGGTTTAGGTACTGCTAGTCGGGATGGGTATGGATGCAGAAGACATGTTTGACAACCCAACTCTGATGTGAACTTTTGTATAAATAATGTTTTGTAATAACGTAACACCGTTGTGTAAACTTAAACTTAATTACTCAGATTAATGTAATGACGCGACTTATAGTGTGTTAGTTAATAAAGTCTTCCGCTGTGTGTTAAAAAAAAAAAAATGGCCGATGTTACATCAAGGCTCGGACCCTAAGAGGTTTTACTCTTTCTTTTCGACTTAGGGCATCAGCTACAACATTAGCCTTTCCGGGGTGGTAACGGATTTCACAATCGTAATCGTTTAACAATTCTACCCAGCGAC
The DNA here is from genome assembly GCF_046630445.1 of Rutidosis leptorrhynchoides. Lineage (NCBI taxonomy): Eukaryota > Viridiplantae > Streptophyta > Magnoliopsida > Asterales > Asteraceae > Rutidosis > Rutidosis leptorrhynchoides. The sequence continues at coordinate 437,573,324 of NC_092337.1, read as the reverse complement.
GTTGCCTCATATTGAGTTGTTTTTGATCAAAAATATGCTGAAGACTCTTATGGTCGGTGTACACTGTACACTTGGTGCCATATAGATAGTGTCTCCATATTTTGAGTGCAAAAACTACTGCTCCAAGTTCCAAATCGTGCGTCGTATAGTTCTTTTCATGAATTTTTAGTTGTCGTGAGGCATATGCGATAACTTTTGTGCGTTGCATTAATACACATCCTAAACCTTGGCGCGAAGCATCACAATAGATCACGAAATCATCATTTCCTTCCGGTAATGACAAAATGGGTGCAGACGTTAACTTCTTCTTTAATAACTGGAATGAGGATTCCTGTTCCGTGGACCAATCATACTTCTTTCCCTTTTGAGTCAATGCAGTTAAGGGTTTGGTGATTTTAGAGAAATCTTGAATGAATCTTCGGTAGTAACCAGCAAGACCTAAGAATTGGCGGATTTGTGTTGGAGTCTTCGGTGTTTCCCATTTACTAATGGCTTCGATCTTGGCAGGGTCAACTTTAATTCCATGTTTACTGACAAAATGACCCAAAAATTGTACTTCTTGTAACCAGAAATCACACTTCAAAAATTTTGCATACAATTCTTCTTTCTTGAGTATCTCTAGTACCAGTCTTAAGTGTTGCTCATGTTATTCCTTGTTCTTCGAGTAAATAAATATGTCGTCGATAAAAACAATGACAAATTTGTCTAAATACGGTCTACAGATGCGATTCATTAGATCCATGAATACTGCTGGAGCATTAGTTAATCCAAAAGGCATGACTAGAAACACATAGTGACCGTAACGGGTTCTGAACGCGGTTTTAGGAACATCTTCTTCCTTCACTCTCAGCTGATGATATCCGGAGCGTAGATCAATCTTGGAATAAACACTTGATCCTTGCAATTGATCAAACAAATCATCAATCCTCGGTAATTTGTACCGATTTTTGATCGTTAATTTGTTTAATTCTCGGTAATCTATGCACATTCTCATAGATCCATCCTTCTTCTTGACGAACAGAATAGGAGCACCCCAAGGTGAAAAACTGGGACGAATAAATCCACGGTCTGATAATTCTTGCAACTGGTCTTGTAATTCTTGCATTTCTGAAGGTGCAAGTCTATATGGAGATCGGGCTACAGGTGCAGCTCCCGGTATGAGATCAATCTGGAATTCTACACATCTATGTGGAGGTAGCCCCGGTAATTCTTCTGAAAATACTCCGGGATATTCTCTTACAACCGGCATGTCATCAATGCTTCTTTCTTCAGTATCGATCTTCTTTACGTGTGCCAGAATAGCATAACAACCTTTTCTTATAAGTTTCTGGGCCTTCATACAGCTGATAAGGTTCAGCTTCGAGTTGTTCTTCTCCCCATAAATCATTAATGACGTTTCATCCTTACGAGGGATGCGGATTGCTTTCTCAGCGCAAACAACTTCCGCTCTTGTTTTGGACATCCAGTCCATGCCAACGATTACGTCAAAACTTCTTAATTCTACCGGTATCAAATCGATTTTGAAGGTTTCACCAGCGAGATTCATTTCGCAACCATGGCAAATTTTATCGGCTTTTATCAGTTTACCATTAGCTAATTCAATAGTATATTTATCGTCTAGAAGTAATGATGCACATTTTAGTTTAGAACTAAAGTCTTTACACATATAACTTCTATCAGCACCCGTATCAAACATAATAGAAGCTAGTTGATTATTAACGGTAAACGTACCCGTGACAAGATTAGGATCCTCACGTGCTTTACTGGCACTAACATTAAATGCCCTCCCACGTGAGGGTTCTTTGTTCTTCTCCTTATCAGGGCATTGATTTATAAAGTGACCAGACTTCCCGCATCCATAACATTTCTTGACATCGGTCGATTTTGTCTTTACTTCAGAAACGGTGGCATAACAATCTTTCGCCACATGTCCTTTCTTGTTGCACTTATCACAGACCACTTGGCAATAACCTGCATGATGTGTGTAACATCTTTTGCAGAACGGATGGGGTCCCTTATAGTTTGGACTATCAGTTGCCCCATGTTGTTTACCTTTAAAAGTTTCTTGTTTCTTCAATTGAGTACTTTTTCCCTTATAGTCTTCCCATTTCCTCTTTCCTTCAGTTGTCTTGACTTCGGTAATTGGTGCCTTAATCGAACTCTCTGTGATCTGGTCCATGAGTTGGTGTGCCATTGTCATGGCTTCCTGCATCATATTTGGTTTGGACGATGTAACATTTCCTTTGATATTGATCGATAAACCGTCAATATACATTTCTATCTTTCGTTTCTCGTTTTGCACCAATTCGGGACACAACAAGGCTAGTTCCATGAAACGCTTTTCATAGTTATTGAGATTCGCGCCGATAACCTTCAGATTACATAACTCAGATTCCATTTTTCTGATCTCGTTTCGAGGACAGTACTCCTCGATTAGCATCTTTTTCAGTTATTCCCAAGAGATATCATATGTCGTATCTATTCCTTCTACTTTAGCATAATTGTTCCACCAAGTAAGTGCACCGTCTTGCAACGTGCACGAAGCATACTTTGACTTGTCTCCGTTCGTACAATTACTGATTTTGAAAACGGACTCCATCTTTTCAAACCATCGGGTTAGACCGACTGGTCCCTCGGTTCCACTAAACGTCTGTGGTTTGCATCCTTGAAAAGTTTTGTATGAGCATCCGTTTCGTGAGTTTGTGTTTACGGCTGCTTCTTTGGCTGTTGCTTCGGCTGTTGCTTTTGCTGCCTCGGCTGCAGCAATTCTTTCATTCACACGTTTTTCGACTAGTTGCTCAAACTCAGCATCCGACATTTGAGACATGTTTCTTCAAAAAACACAACAGATATAATTTAATCATATAGAATATTATAGGTAAAATGAGTTGTCAATAGTTAATCGTAGCATATTAATAATATGAACCGATTATTATAAAAGCCTTTTCTTCTTATTAGCATTTTATAATTATTTCTAGGGTATTACCTACCCGTTAAGTTCATACATAATAGCTAGTTCAAGGAATTAACTACTAAAATCCTAATAATATTCCACTATGAAAAATTATAGCGAGTTACTACGTTATTATGTAATAATAATAATAAGAAGTAGTAATAATACAAATAATCATTCCATGCATTTATTATTAATAAACCAAAATAATACAATACCATACAATACCGATATTTTACATATGATTATTCTACATAACAAGATAGAGTAGCACACATAAGCAATAGAATAGCGCATGGAAGATTTATGGTTGTGAGGTCGTTTATTCAGAACTATCAGAAACTTCTTCCCATTTGGTTCTCTCTGCCAATTGTTTGTGTGCACATGGTCCGACAGACATTCTGGCAGTGTATTTAATTTTTGGTTGGGGTTTTGAGGTACCCGTTGCCTCAGTGGGTTTAATACAATAAGGGTGGTTACGGATCGAATGATCCTGTTCCTTTTTAATAATTAAGGACTTTTTATTATTGTGATTGTTTTTATTATCTATAGCAAGTTGGAATTTCTCCTTAGTGACCTCTTTTATTTCATTAGCGAAATCCTCCTCCTTACTGATTTCGTCTGATGACGAACTGTCTGAGTCATGTATAGGAGAATATGATGACGAACTGCGAGAATATGTATCGGTGGTCATGAACCGAAATCTGCCAGGCGTAATCGGCACAACCCGCCCTTCGGCGGTATATCTGGACCAATGTCCACATTTGTTTAGAAATGGACGATCCTCGTTTACTCCAGGGATCATGGGTCTATGCCAACGATACTGTGGCTCCGGAAAACTAAAGCTGGGTGGAGCTGGAACCTCCTCTGGGTTTACCGGGAGTTGAGATTCTCCGGCAAACACAATTTCTTCTTTAATAGGTATTGAAACGCCCTTTTCAGTTGTGGATAGAATAGATTCAGTGTCCGATTCCGAGTCGTACAAAATGATAGGATTAGAAGAAGTCATCTATCACATAATTGAAACAACAATTACGTTAGCATATAAATATATCACATATAATGTTTTTGACCAAATAATATGCAAAAATCAGTAAAAACAGATATGGTCATAGTCCAGACTCACTAATGCATCCTAACAATTACCAGTTAAACACACTAATGTAATTTCTGGTTTCCTATGACCTCAAGCTCAGATACCAACTGTAACGACCCGTCAAAATCGCTATTGACGCGGCACGTTAATCATTGATTCCACAGTGAGGTTTTGACCTCTATATGATACGTTTTGATAAAATATTGCATTCATTAAAATAAGTAACTTTCTAAACATAGAAAGTTATAAACATGTGGGCGAGTGCTTAGGTATAAGCAAAACCCCGAAATACATAAGTCTTTAATTTACAGGTTGACATCACAGTCCAATTATTTATTACACAACGCAGTTTTAGTTTGAATGCAATAAACTTTGTACAAAGCATGAGAGACTTCATGCAGGCAACAAGCACATCACAACGGAAGCATTCTAAGGACCTGAGAATAAAACATGCTAAAAAGTCAACACGAATGTTGGTGAGTTATAGGTTTAATTGCTCGAGTCATAAACATATATAAAGATAGACCACAAGATTTCATCAAAAGTTTATCAATAGATTCTACGTAACAGAGCACCCTGGTAACTAAACTTAACGCTATAGTGATAATTACCCCATTCGTTTTAATACACGCAAACCAACGTGTCTTAAACTCAAATAACATACGTCCGTTAAAAGGCTAGCGCTCTAGCTCGGACGGGGATGTCAAGCCCTATGGATCCATATACAATTATTCGCGCCCACCAGTCCATATCCTATGTACTGGCAGCTACTAGTTACCAAAGCTAAAGGATTTTCGGTTTAACTCAGTGTAGAATTTAGTATGTACTTGTGTCTTATTGCGTTTAAATAAATTGCATGTATTCTCAGCCCAAAAATATTTAAAGTATTTAAAAAGGGAGACTATAACTCACAGTTCAATATTGAGACTCAATATTGTTGGCAAATTGCGTAGACGTAATGATGGTAGACGACTTTATGGTTGACCTTGGATTCAAGAACAATACCCCGAACAATACCCAATATTTCCTTAGCTTAAAACGGTTTGAAACCCGAATTAAAAATACCCTTGTATATACCTTATTATTATTAAACTTAAATTTAAAATTATAATTATAATATTAATATAAATATTGAGAGATAATTGTGATAAACTTTGTCGAACAAACTGCGTATTTATATTACTTTTCGATTTACTGTAGCTCATGCGATCGCATGAGTTTTCAGTGTTTTTGACATGCGATCGCATGGCCGCCTTTTCCGTTTTTGTTTGCTAGTTCGCCGACATCAAATAGTGTTTACTGTAGCAAATAGCGTTTACTGTAGCAATAGTGTACTGTAGCAAATAGTGTTACTGTAGCAATAGTGTTTACTTTAGCAAATAGTGTTTACTGTAGCAAATAGTCGTTTTCACTGTAGCACTGTAGCAAAATACGGTTTCACTGTAGCAAATAGTGTTTTACTGTAGCAAATAGTGTTTTACTGTAGCAAAGTAATTTTTACTGTAGCAAATAGGGTTTTACTGTAGGAAAGTCGTTTTTACTTGTACATATATATATATATATATATATATATATATATATATATATATATATATATATATATATATATATATATATATATATATACATATATACATATAATTGTTCACGAATCGTCGAGAGTAATCAAAGGTAATTGTATATATGAAACAGTTCTAAAATTTTGAGACTCAATCTAACAGACTTTGTTTAACGTGTTAAAATAATAAATCGTATAGAGAATTGGTTTAAATAAGTCAAAAAATTTCGGGTCATCACACATTGCCCAAAAACAACATCGGTTTGGAACTCAATTCTACATTGGTGGAATCTTCCCACCAATTACCTAACCAATCTCCTTGATGTAACAACAATTAACCCAAACTTTACCTCGACGCATATTGGTGCCTTCATTTGGCAAGCCATCAAATGGGCCTCATCCTACATTATATGGAAACACCGTAACATTAAAGTATTTAGTAAAAAAGAATGGAATGCCGCAAACATTACCTCCGAGACCCAATCTCAAACATTCGCATGGATTTCAAAAAGATCAAAAAAGTCAACAATTGAGTGGCATCAATGGCTCATTAACCCATCCTTCTATACATCCTCGAACGCGCAAAGAACGAGCATTGGCTAAATTAAACAATTGTATACCACTATGCTATTCGGATCTCGGCTCCTCTACGCACTTGGTTAAATGGGTGGGCGTGATCGACTTTGTCATCGCAGCAGCGGTACTGTTTGTTTGCTCCATCCCAGCTCGTCTTTTCAAGTGCCGTGGTGCATAGTGGTTCCCGATCTTGAATATAGTAATTCGTGTGAGGTTATCCTTTATGATGCAAATTTATTGTATAGTTTATAGGGATTTGTAATACTCCATTGTATTTATAAAAAATTTTACTTGCTTTTAGAAAAAAATAAAATTTATTTACTTAATAGTTGTTGGGTCAAAATTGTATATATAAATATAATGTACATTATGAAATATATTTAAGAAAGATATGATATATAGTTGTCTTTAGACATCTTTATGCCTTGTAACTTGAGACTGAACTTCTTAACTATTATATCAACGTCATGTCAATACTAAGATCGAATAACTAATTCATGAGAAAATATCTGAAAGTACGTCAATAGGGCGGGTAGGACATGTAACTAAAGATAACTTAGTCGCTAAAATTTTGTCGTTTAAAGTTTCATTTCATATTAAATATGTAGATAAGAGATAAAGTTATTCACATAGATATATGTCATGATTTAATAAAATTGTGTGTTGGTTATTTTAGTGTGATCCAACATATCGTATTTTAGTGTATTGGATTTGCTAGATTGAGAGTAGAAGCTATCTCTAACACTCTAGAACGAAATTGGAGAGTGTAGGTACACGTTCGTCAAAAGGTTCAAGAGATAACTTGAGTTGAGATTGGTTTGTAAGAGTGCAAACTGAAAGTAGCTGTCAAGGTAAAAGTGTGTCACACCTTTTGTGCAAATGCGACGCACTTTTAGTTATAAATGGACCAATTCGTTGACAATGAGTTTTAGGCATGAAAATGCGCCTCATTTTTACTGCATGTCTGCAGAATTGGTGCAACTCTTGCCCAAACGTTTTGCAACATTTCATCAAGAGTTAGTTATTATTCCTGAACGTATCTGGACTTGTTTAAAGGCTTTATTAGGGTTTTAAACTGTAGCGACCCCGACAAATCGTCAAGTGACGGCGTCGACTACGTGGGTCCCATTACCTGGTCATAAGTCTTTATGACAAAGTTTGACCAAAATATGTCGCCCTCATTTCAAAATAAAGATTGTTTTCAAAGTTTACAAGAATTGTTCAACCAAAAGTTAAGTTACAAGGTTATAAGTACATTTGAAATCTAGGCGACACGGTTTAAAGTAAAGTCAAAAGACGCTCCAAGTAATGCATGTATACTCGACATCCAATGCAAGTATCAAATAGTGAGCGGAAGCATGTATCACATATCGTGCAAGACCTGAGAAAAACATAGAGAAATCTGTCAACGAAAACGTTGGTGAAAATCATAGGTTTAGTAAGTATTAAACGTTGTTTTTGAACCACAAGATTTTGTATTTCCATAACGTAGATTATCCAAATCATTTGCATTCCAAAAGTGTTGTTATACGCGAGCACTCAATTATCAAAACTTAACCAACGTTACCCCATCACACAGTGCTAGAACCCGCACTAAAACACAAAAATATATTTCATCCGCATAACGGTAGCGAACCGTCCGAATGAGGGTTTGTTAAACCCGTATGGCCACACAATATAAGTTCTCGCTTACACCCTGCAAGTGTAACTAATGATAATCGAATTGAGGCATTTTTGTTCTAACTCGCACGTGGAATGTTTGTTTTCACACTTGTGTTCAAAACATAAAAGTAAGTAGTACAAGATGTAACAAAGTATATGTTTTCTCAGCCCACGATTTAAAAGTATAAAAGTTGTTGAAAAGGTGGGACTATGATCTCACCTCGAGTGCACGAGTATAAAGTACTTCACAAAGTAAATGTGTGCATGAAAGTTGCTTAGCCTTGACCTAAACAAGTAAGTTATATCAATTAACCGGTTACGACACAAGGTCGGGTGAAATGTGTTCAATTAGTCCTATGGCTCGTTACGACTCGATTAAGTATAGCATGTGAATCACGTTGTCAAGTTTCATACAAGAAACAAGTATAAAAGCATGTTAGAATGATTGTATAAAAGTTTGGTTAAGTTTGACTAAAAGTCAAACTTGGTCAAAGTCAACGAAAAAGTCAACGCGTTCGGGTCGGGTCCCGAACTATTTTTCTATGCTAAATATTCATATACAAGTATATTAGAACAAGTTTCATGTGAATCGGAGGTCCGTAGGTCATCAAACATTTCACGTGAAATGGGACGAGGAGGTCAGAATCTGACCAGGCACATCTGCGCGCCGCGCGGGGATGGGGCGCGCCGCGCCACCATCTGTGCAGGTCTGTTTCTGTTTTTCACAAGTATGCACGAGCTAAAAACCAAATAACCACATTTTATGATCCATAAACAATTAGAACATGTATCTTATATCATCGGAAAGGTAATTTGACGAGGAAAACACCTAGACACATTTCATCAAGCAATTCAACACTTACAACAACCCAAAACTGCATTTAACGTTCATAATCAAAGTTTCAAGTTCTAAAAACGCATTTCATGATTCGGGCAACCAATTTACATGTATGATATGCCGTTTCGAAGGTAATCAAACACACATTGCAACTAAACACTTATCAACAACAATTCATAGCATTTGATGCACCAAAAGTTCATATAAAGCTTATCAACCCTAATCCAAAATCACCAAAATCACTAATCAAGTTTATGAAGTTTTACAAATCAACCTACGCATCAAAACGAAGCTAGTGATACTAGTAACACAATTAAAACATGAACTTTAACAATCAAACAACATTTAATCTTCCAAAATGCAAGATTAAGCAAACCCATTTCAAATGTTCAAACTAGTTACTCAAAACAACAAATCGAGCAAGTAAATCATATATTCATGCTAGACACGAGCCATAGACACTAACTAACACCATTTCAAATTAAAAACACGAATTTAGAGAAATCTAGAGTTTTAGAAATGTTACCCAAAATCGATGAAGTTAGTATCAAATCGTAGAGAATGAAGAGAGGATCACGAAAATGTAATTTGTTTTGTTGTAAGCCTCCTAGATCGAATTTAGATGATGATTTTATGAAGTTGGGGTTTGTGTGTGTGTTCTTGCTAGAGAGAAAGAGAGAGAGAGGGAGATGGTTGAATGGTGGTGATTGGGGTGGACTAGTTGACCTAGTCAACTAGTTTGCCCCGTGTCAATTTTAGTCCCTCGAGTTTAGAAGCGGGTGCGGGATTTAACCGATCGAATATTTTTAAAACGCAAGTTAACGAGAGATGTTATAATTAAATAACGAGAATATTATGAACGTTCGTCAACGGAGTCGACGAATTTAAATACGAAAGATATTATTTTTAAAAAAAGACGGTGTTAAAATAAATTTAACGGAAAACGCGGGATGTTACATTATCCACACCTCAAAAGAAATTTCGTCCCGAAATTTAGTTGGAGGTAGTAGTCGATATCTCTTACTCGAGACTTTACGTTGTTCATAATATGAATAAGTGTAGGTACGTCCTTGAGTGTTTTCATGAATTTGGATAGTCAGGGTTTTTACGTTGTATTAAAGTTTGGTTTTACGATCCCCGATTTCAACTGGTTTTCCTATGAAGAGAAGTTTGTCATCGATAGTTGATGTACCTAGCAGGATTGCACGTTCCTGTTCCACAGGACACGTTTCTAAGTTTGTTACACGAAATGTAGGGTAAACGGAAACTTAATTGAGTCTGAAGTTCTAAACGATAGGAAGCGGTTCCAATACGCCCCAAGGTTTCAAAAGGTTCGATATTGCGGATATAGCCTTTCTCGATTTCCCAAATTGGATTACACCTTTCCAAGGTGCGGTTTCTCAATATTACGTGGTTACACACTGGGATTTGTGAGGTTTTCATCTAAGTTTGGTATAACTCTTTTGGAGACTACGGATCGTCTCGAGCCCTCCTCGGATTTGAATGATTTCAATTGTTGTTTCTTGATGGAGTTCAGATTTCGGTGGTTGATGCTTTGGTTAAATGAACAGGGGTATGACATTAGCGGTCATATAGGGTTTCGGAAAGTGCGCGTGAACACACGAGTGGTAACTACTGTTGTAAGAGTGATCTACTAAAGGTGACAATACGAGTTTGTGACATGTCTTTCCAAGACGTAAATCGTTCGTTTGCTCGGTTCGTCAGTTTGTGGGTGGTACGCGGTACTCATGTCTAAGCGGGTTCCCAAGGTTCCTTGTAAAACTAGAAGTGAAACGAGTATTTCGATACGGAATAATTGACAAAGATACACCGTGTTGGAATTGAATCTCTTAAGATACGTTTGAACAAGTTAGTTAGGGTTCGAAAAATGTTCGTTAGGACTATTCACCCTCGTGGCGAATACTTATGTAATATGAGGAGTTTCTCTATCCATGGAGAAATGTTACAAGGAGTTTCTTTAAACGGAAATGTGAACGGTAAAGATAGTAGTGAATTGAGGACTTAGAATAGGATGAGTTTACATCTCGAGGTTGCCATAACGTGCCTCTAGTTGTCAAAAGTTGAAGTCTGAAAGAGAAACGAGGTAGTACACGTAGTTGTATAGTTCGGGGTTGAATAATAGTTGGCCGATTATCAGAAACACAAGGGCGTTAAGTCAAAGAAGAGTGAAGTATCGTTGGATTGTGTGTTATTTTAATTTCCAGTAATATCAGACGGTAACGGTGAAATAACAGAGGTATGTAGTGTGGTACGTGATGATGAGAATATTGATCGGATCCACAATTTAGTATTTGAATTCTTCGTGCAAAATAACGAATTTTAGTTATGTCAATTTTTGAGTCGAGAGAGTATGCCTTTCGGCGTTCAAGTAGAAATATTTCCATGTTTGAGTTCCATCTGTTGCTATACGATTTTAACTAGAAATGTTGGTGTGAAGAATCACGCTCAAGGTTCGAACACGGAGAGGTTTAAAGTTTTCCCTTAGTGAGTTAACGAGTGTAAAAGTCGGGTAACACGAGAAAAGTCAGAAATGAATCTTCGGTGATAACAGGCGAGATCTAAGATTTTACGAATACAAGTCTGAGTTGGGAGAGTTTCCTGATTACATGTGGCTTGATTTCGAGATTGATTGTAATGCCTTGACCATTAACATCATGGTCTAGAAAATTGGACTTCGTTCAACAGAAATTCTCACTCGGAGAATTTGGTATAAAGTTGCTCTTTTCTCAAAAGTTCGAGCGTAAGATGGTGATGTTGTTCGTTTTCCTTCTTTACTTAAATAAGTTAAGATGTCATCTATAAATACGATAACAGATTAGTCTATATGAATTTGCATACGCGGTTCAAGAGGTTTATGGATACGGGCGAGCCCTAAATAAATCAAACGGTACTAAGAGAGTTTTACAACTAACGTTGCGAGTTCGGAAAGTGGCTTAGGAGACATCGTCTCACTTAACCCCCAATTGATGATAACCGGAACGGAGGTCGATTTGGAACATACGGGATTCGTGCAAATAATCATGAAGTCATGGATGCGAGGGAGAGGGTATCGGTTTCCAACCGAAAATTACTCAGTTCACAATAATCTATACAAGATGATGGGGAAAACATTTTTTTTTTTTTTTCTTTAAACGAATAGGTTCCGAGCTCCCTAGTCCTATAGGTGTCAAGTCAAAAGTCTTAACGTATATCCTCCAATAAAATTTATAGGCATACAATATTTTCCGTCGGTCACTTAAATCGTCTAAGTAGTATCTGGGGGAAAGAGGTGGAATATAAAGAGCACGAGTCAACTCTTTGGTTATAAAACGTCTAACGGTACTCGAATCGAATAAGTATGAAATATACGGTTTGTTGTGAAGAAACATACCCGTGACTAGTCCATCATCGTCTCGGGCATCCTAGGTGTCGATGTTGTAAGTTCAACGGCGCGCGTTGGTTTTTGCTTTATTCTTTGGGCATTCATTCCTAAAATGACCCGATTGGCCGCATTTGTAGCAAATACTCGGCTTTGGTGCGTCGGGTCCCTTTTGAGTGAAGGGGGCGGTACTTCCACAATACTTGGCAATATGACCACTACCTTGGCACCGATGGCAAATTAGCTTGCCACATTCACCAAAATGATGCTTGTGGCATTTGTTGCAAAAAGGTCGTGTCCCGGCATAACTTTTCTTGCCGACGGGGGTGAGAGGTTCCTTGGAAAAGTTGTTGTTGTAGTTACTCGATTGGGGGGCTTCCCATTTTCTTTTGTTGTCACCCGACTCATCCTCGGCTTTAGGTGCCGGCACTTCAATCTCGTCTACCGTTTCGATCAATTGACGGGCCATATTCAGGGCCTCTTGGTGATTACTGGGTTTGGATGACATTACTCCTTGTTTGATGCTCTTGGGGAGACCATCCATGTAAAGTTCAACCCTTAGAGGTTCGGGGGTCACGAGGTTTGGGCACATCAAGGATAGCTCAGAAAATCGTTGATTATATGCTCTTAGGTCATTCCCGACCGCTTTTAAAGTTCTTAGTTCGTGTTCGAGCTTACGGGTCTCTTCGCGCGGGAAGTATTCGGTGATCATCTTTTTCTTTAAGTCGGCCCATGAGAGTGTGTGGGCTTCATCGATACCCACCGACAGCACATACGTATTCCACCATGTGAGGGCGATACCGGCAAAAGTGTGGGTGGAATATTTGACTTTGTCTTGGTCCCGACAACCGCTTATGCTAAAAACGGCTTCTGTTTGCTCAAACCATCGGGTGAGCACAACCGGTCCTCCGGTCCCATCGAAGGTGTGAGGTTTGCACCCCATGAAAGTTTTGTAGAAGCAACCCTCGTTTGAATTACCGGCTCCATGGTCGTTGTGGTTGTGGTTGTTATTGATGTCGGAGGAGATACTAGCCATAGCCGCACCTATGGCGGCGGCTATCATGCGTTGAAAAGCTTGTTCGGAAGTTTCATTACGTGGCCCGCGACGGGGAGGCATTGTTCCTTCAAGACACAAGAATATCATTGATTAGTATTCTCAATAATACTAATCATGATATGGAAATGATGATGTAGAGAAAATTTTCCTTGACTCGCCTTAAATTCTTTATGTCATAATGTCGGAATGTCCATATGAATCACCGTAATATAATCCCGGAAATTATATTACCCTGATTCTCATGTGCATTTAACATTACTTCATAAGGTCAAGGTGGCGCGTCAACAAAATTTATTAACGTAAGATCAAGATCGAATACGAGTTAGATATGATAGAAGAGTTCGAGTATAAATGCACGCATAGTCAAGTAATTCCTACTTCAGTCTATATGCCGGTTGTAGTCTAGATTCACCTATGTACCCTATGACTCGGGGTGGACACAAATGAACTCTAAATCCCTACAACCAAGGCTCTGATACCACTTGTAGCGACCCCGACAAATCGTCAAGTGACGGCGTCGACTACGTGGGTCCCATTACCTGGTCATAAGTCTTTATGACAAAGTTTGACCAAAATATGTCGCCCTCATTTCAAAATAAAGATTGTTTTCAAAGTTTACAAGAATTGTTCAACCAAAAGTTAAGTTACAAGGTTATAAGTACATTTGAAATCTAGGCGACACGGTTTAAAGTAAAGTCAAAAGACGCTCCAAGTAATGCATGTATACTCGACATCCAATGCAAGTATCAAATAGTGAGCGGAAGCATGTATCACATATCGTGCAAGACCTGAGAAAAACATAGAGAAATCTGTCAACGAAAACGTTGGTGAAATCATAGGTTTAGTAAGTATTAAACGTTGTTTTTGAACCACAAGATTTTGTATTTCCATAACGTAGATTATCCAAATCATTTGCATTCCAAAAGTGTTGTTATACGCGAGCACTCAATTATCAAAACTTAACCAACGTTACCCCATCACACAGTGCTAGAACCCGCACTAAAACACAAAAATATATTTCATCCGCATAACGGTAGCGAACCGTCCGAATGAGGGTTTGTTAAACCCGTATGGCCACACAATATAAGTTCTCGCTTACACCCTGCAAGTGTAACTAATGATAATCGAATTGAGGCATTTTTGTTCTAACTCGCACGTGGAATGTTTGTTTTCACACTTGTGTTCAAAACATAAAAGTAAGTAGTACAAGATGTAACAAAGTATATGTTTTCTCAGCTCACGATTTAAAAGTATAAAAGTTGTTGAAAAGGTGGGACTATGATCTCACCTCGAGTGCACGAGTATAAAGTACTTCACAAAGTAAATGTGTGCATGAAAGTTGCTTAGCCTTGACCTAAACAAGTAAGTTATATCAATTAACCGGTTACGACACAAGGTCGGGTGAAATGTGTTCAATTAGTCCTATGGCTCGTTACGACTCGATTAAGTATAGCATGTGAATCACGTTGTCAAGTTTCATACAAGAAACAAGTATAAAAGCATGTTAGAATGATTGTATAAAAGTTTGGTTAAGTTTGACTAAAAGTCAAACTTGGTCAAAGTCAACGAAAAAGTCAACGCGTTCGGGTCGGGTCCCGAACTATTTTTCTATGCTAAATATTCATATACAAGTATATTAGAACAAGTTTCATGTGAATCGGAGGTCCGTAGGTCATCAAACATTTCACGTGAAATGGGACGAGGAGGTCAGAATCTGACCAGGCACATCTGCGCGCCGCGCGGGGATGGGGCGCGCCGCGCCACCATCTGTGCAGGTCTGTTTCTGTTTTTCACAAGTATGCACGAGCTAAAAACCAAATAATCACATTTTATGATCCATAAACAATTAGAACATGTATCTTATATCATCGGAAAGGTAATTTGACGAGGAAAACACCTAGACACATTTCATCAAGCAATTCAACACTTACAACAACCCAAAACCGCATTTAACGTTCATAATCAAAGTTTCAAGTTCTAAAAACGCATTTCATGATTCGGGCAACCAATTTACATGTATGATATGCCGTTTCGAAGGTAATCAAACACACATTGCAACTAAACACTTATCAACAACAATTCATAGCATTTGATGCACCAAAAGTTCATATAAAGCTTATCAACCCTAATCCAAAATCACCAAAATCACTAATCAAGTTTATGAAGTTTTACAAATCAACCTACGCATCAAAACGAAGCTAGTGATACTAGTAACACAATTAAAACATGAACTTTAACAATCAAACAACATTTAATCTTCCAAAATGCAAGATTAAGCAAACCCATTTCAAATGTTCAAACTAGTTACTCAAAACAACAAATCGAGCAAGTAAATCATATATTCATGCTAGACACGAGCCATAGACACTAACTAACACCATTTCAAATCAAAAACACGAATTTAGAGAAATCTAGAGTTTTAGAAATGTTACCCAAAATCGATGAAGTTAGTATCAAATCGTAGAGAATGAAGAGAGGATCACGAAAATGTAATTTGTTTTGTTGTAAGCCTCCTAGATCGAATTTAGATGATGATTTTATGAAGTTGGGGTTTGTGTGTGTGTTCTTGCTAGAGAGAAAGAGAGAGAGAGGGAGATGGTTGAATGGTGGTGATTGGGGTGGACTAGTTGACCTAGTCAACTAGTTTGCCCCGTGTCAATTTTAGTCCCTCGAGTTTAGAAGCGGGTGCGGGATTTAACCGATCGAATATTTTTAAAACGCAAGTTAACGAGAGATGTTATAATTAAATAACGAGAATATTATGAACGTTCGTCAACGGAGTCGACGAATTTAAATACGAAAGATATTATTTTTAAAAAAAGACGGTGTTAAAATAAATTTAACGGAAAACGCGGGATGTTACATAAACTCCTAATGCACCCTTTTAAACAAGTGCATAGCCTAGAGTTGTGCCTATTGATCATAACTAATTTTGAAGGGTTACAACTTTTAATTGTACATTTTGACCAATTATAAATACAAGACATCTTGTATTGGTGAAAAGTTCCAGAAAATTTTTCCTTTCGCAATCTCTCTCAACACTCAAACTTACAGAATTTATTTTCTACAATTGTCAAGGATCAATTCTCTTTTGGATAAGAAAGTTGATCATACTAGTCTTATCCAAATATTAATTTCGTGCAACCCGTGTTCAATTTGGTCGAAATACTTTATTGAGAAAGTGTTCACAAAATTTTATCAATCCGGTTCCAGATTTGCAACCTGACAATCCACGTTTCTAATAATATGTTGATTGTAATTATCATTACAATGAGTTTCAATGAACAAATAAAGCTACTTGCATGGTTTCATGTTCATGCTTAATCCATAAAAGAAGTATGAACCAAAAGGTTGCCATACCTATCATACTTGGGGGCTGGGGCTATACGTTTGTGTAGCACAAGGTCGCCGTTGCAATTAAATACCTTTTGAATCAGTCAAATTGTGATAAAAGTGGTATTTTACACACACCAACCGTTCGCCTTTAGGCCTGTAACTAGTGATCACATTACAATCAAATCGAAGGTATAAAATTGAAATATACTCAAAAAAACTAATCTATAATTCTTACAACAATACTTAATTTTGTATGTGTATGATTGATTACTACTTTGAAATTTGAGATTGAGTATAATTTACATTGTTGACAATTGACAACATTGAGAAAAATATTGAACCATTCCGATGAGCTTTTGTGTGAAAAGTATAACTTATACGAGTTTTAATTAATTACTATTATATTATTCTTATGCTAAATGCTAAAAGTTTCATTGATAAATAATCCGTATAAGATAGAACATGAAGACAAAAGATTGTGTAATACGACTATCTAATTGAAAAATTCACCTACATGATTCTATCGTGTTTGATTATTTGGTTTTTCTATTTATTCTTGTGTTCTTTATAGTAGTACTATTTTTTTTAGATTTGTCAGTTTTTTAAACTCGTTTGTTTTTTTTTTTTTTTTTGAAAAGCAGATGCATAAAACTCGAAAATTACATGAAGAGGGCAAAAAGCAGCCGCCAGAAAGACCAAAAAGCAGCAGCCCTACACGAAAAAAACAAACAGACTAAAAAAAAAACAAGAAGGGGTGTGCGAGCTGCACAACTAAAACTAAGAAAGATACACAGCAGGGCTAACAAGCCAAGTATTCCAATCGATTGTTTTGTCTTTACACCTTCTTGAGATCCACTCGAAAGAGACGACTTGAATTTCATTAAGAGCAACCGGAGTGTTCCAACCTTTGCCTCTAAAGACCAAAGCATTGCGATTCTTCTAAATCAAGAAACCACAAATCCATTCCATGGCCTGCCATAAACCGGCACCATGGACAGAATTTATGTGTGGAGACTTGCCTCGGAAAGCCTCATCAACGCAAAGCCTCATAAACCGGCACCATGAACATTTAAAAAAGACACTTCGTGTCTTCGTGATGAATGTTATTATTTAGGCGGGAAAACGATCAACAAAAATAACATTCAAGATAATATTGATCGTGAAGAATGTTAATCTTTGAACATTTTCTTTTTCATGTTTTGTGAAGTATTTTTTTGTCAAAAGTTAGCCCGATTTAAAGTTTAGGGTTTAGGGTTTGGTGTTTTGGGTTTAGTTTCTAAACCCTAAACCCTAAACTTAAACCGTTTGTGTTAAAAACTCAATCTAAATCCTAAATCTAAACCCTAAATCTAAACTCTAAACCCTAAATTTCTAAACCCTAATATCTAAACCCTAATTTCTAAACCCTCAAAATACGCTCGAAAAACACGATAATTGTTATATATTATTTCTTCGAGCGTTTTACCGCCAAACTAAAAACATTTATCACAAAGTGTCTTTTTTAAATGTTCATATTTGCATCCAATCTATAATAATGTTCGTGAACAAAGCTTTTTCAAAAAACGAAAGAAAAAAATTTTGCTTCTCCCCGCTTCCCCTCGATTGGTTTATTCCCCATTGATCCTACCACTAGTATAATAATACTGCAAAGAATGTAATATTTTATAAAACTTATACATAAATGAAATATAGACGATATTGTTGGATTCTATTTTTGAGTCTTTTTAAATTTTTGATCATGTGTTATTATTGCACACCTTACATGACTCAAAATCCGGCTCTACTTATCTATTTTTGTTTAATAAATGTAACTTGATCATTATATTATAGTCCTATAGGCTATGCTTAAAATATTAGAACATGCAATTTTTTATTTGTACCTTGTAAAAACCATTCTTAATAACTAGTGTAGTATCTTGCACCATGAGTTAAATCATATAATATTTTCTTAACTATATCACTATCACTTAGTTATGTTCAGAAAAATTCTAATTTGAAATATAAAATTGTGAGAGTTTACTGGTTATTACAATAAGCTTCGTGAATAAGTAAAGTGTGAAACAATTTCGATTAGGAAAAATGGGTAACCATCTCTTCTCTACCAAAATAAAGTAAAAGAGAAAACACCATTCCCAAAATATCCCTAATCTATAATTAATTATTTTTTCTTATAAAGTTAAAAAGTAAAAAGTAATGGAGCAAAAAGAGTTTTGAGTGAAGCGGTGAGATTTGTAAATACTACAAAAATGAAGGTCTAGAAAGAAACATTCAGTGGTCCCAAAATCAAAATTACAAAAAGAACCACATTAATTTACATAAATAACACAATCACCCCTTGTATATTTATAACCACCAAAGCTTCCCCACTTGAGCCTTTTTGTGTTTCCCTCTTCCAATTTCCAAAAAACCAGACGACAAAATATCACAAGCCACCTGAAATTCCCAAATTAAATTTCATCTACAAATTAATTTCAAAAGAAAACTGCACGGAATTCAAAAAACAGAACACATATTTCTAGGGTTTCATTTGAATGATGGTGTAATCAATCAATTTGGGTACTTTTAGTTTAATTTTGTTTTGCAGTCAATGCGTCAGAAAAAAACCGGTTTTCAGATCGGAGAAGAAAAAACATCTTCCCCTGAATTTGTATCAAGAACCCCACATCTTCAAATTCAAATTCCATCAAGAAATTGTAATGAACAAAAAAGATTCAATTTTTATGAAACCCAAATTTCAAATCCACAAAAAAGACCTGTTATTATGAATCCCCATCAAAAGACATCACATCATCATCATCTTTGTAATCACCCCAGAAGGAATTCACATCAAAAATCATTAATTTGTTGTTCATCTTCAGAAGCCCTTTTAGCTACTAAAACAATTGCTTTAAAATTGTTGAAGCTCACTCACGTTAAGCTTTTTTGGATTAAAGTTCCTTTTAGGGTTTTAATCCTTCTTCTTTTACCTTCAATATATTACTTTTCTTTAAGTTATAGATCTTTTTATCTTTATGTACTCTTTGTGATTGCTTTCTGTAGTGTTCTTTTATCTTCATTTAATATCAATAGTTTCCATGCTACTAATTTTCCTTCGATTCGGTTATTCGTTGCTCGAAACTTCCCAAGTTTGAAACTTTATAAATCAGATAATGTATCAAAAACAAACCCACAAGTGGTTTGGTCAATTGGGTCAAAAGCAACAATTGAGGATAACACGAATTCGGGGTTCTTGGTAAAGGTGTATAGTAATGGTGATGTTTATGAGGGTGAATTCTATAAAGGAAAATGTTCAGGAAGTGGGGTGTATTACTATAATTTGAATGGGAGATATGAAGGTGATTGGATTGACCAAAAGTATGATGGGTATGGTGTCGAAACTTGGGCTAAAGGTAGTAGATATCGAGGCCAATATAGGCAGGGATTAAGGCATGGTTATGGGGTTTATAGATTTTATACTGGAGATATGTATGCTGGTGAGTGGTTTAAAGGACAGTGTCATGGATGTGGGGTTCATACTTGTGAAGATGGTAGCAAATATTCTGGTGAATTTAAAGGAGGTATCAAACATGGGCTTGGCCATTATCATTTCAGGTGAGTTAAAAACTTAATCTTTTGACTGACTGATTCTTACATATTAATCAATAATGAATCTTTAATCTTGATGATTGGATAAGTGTATGTGTGTCTTTGTGATCTAGTATTATGTTATGTTTTAAGTTAAAGTTTAACTTGTTTCAATTGGGATTAATTAGTTTTGCTGATGGTGATCTGTGACTTTGATATTTGTTGATGCTTGCTTAGACTTTTGTTTCAAATTTGGTTTTCCCCTGTTCAACATTATTAAGCATCCTACTTTGATATACTTTACAAAACTAGTTGGTAAGTTGAGTTATTTTTCGACAAGTTTTTGGTAATATCATCGAAGCTGTATAACATTGTAAAAGGACATACGAATGTAGGTTTATTTTTATGTACTTCGAGTATAACTAAACAGGACTCGGCCCATGATCTCAAGGTCAGAGGGCTCCTCGATAAACAAAGGAAAAAAAAAACTTGAACTTCTAGAAAACATAAACGTAAGCTTGCTACACTTCAAACATACCCTGCGTAGGGCTAGTTTGTGACTATTGCATAGTAATTATCTTACTTCAATATAGAATTTGTTAGGTCTATACTATGTTATTTATGAAACGATCAACAAACTGATACACTGATGACTTATGGGTCGTTACAGATCAATGATATCGTTGATTTTAATAAATTGTAAGGTCAATCATATCCTTGTGACTTACATTTATATCTATTTATAAGCTGGAAATGTTATTATAAGTTTTACATAAAAATAGTCAACTTGGTTGGTTGGTTGGTGAATTTCTTGTTGATGATTGCTTGTTTTATGTAGTCTTTTATTTAATGACCTTAAAATGATTAGTAAACTAGCACTCCTCTAGCTAACTATAATTGCAATTATTCATTTTACCATGCCCTACAAAGATGATAGCAAATTTTCCATTTCATGTTTATAGTTAGTTAATGTTATTGATTTTTTTTTTATCCCTTTATTTTTTTGTTATGATTCAAGTATCCTCCAATTTTCATTGGTATATAATATAGTTGAGTAATGTGATTACATGATGATGCAGAAACGGCGACACATACACCGGAGAATATTTTGCAGACAAAATGCACGGTTTTGGTGTCTACCGTTTTGCAAACGGGCATCGGTACGAGGGCGCTTGGCATGAAGGTAGACGACAAGGGTTTGGTATGTATACTTTCAGAAACGGAGACACTCAATCAGGTCACTGGGATAACGGGGCCCTCACCGTTTCAACCTCTCAAAATACATCTCTTTCTAGTGCATCGTCTTCCATTTCTCATGCCAAAGTTCTTAAAGCAGTCCAAGTAATTCACCTTACAACGACCATCATCATAATTTATTAATTTTTTTTTCGTTTATTAACCCCTTCGTCCCAAAATAACTGTCTCACTTGACTTTTACGTGTTTTCATTAGTATAATTCTCAACAAATAATACTTAACACAAAAAATTTAGTCATATTTCAAAAACTGGGACTGTTATTTTGGGACGGAGTAAGTACTATGCAAAAACATTAAATGACAATGTGTTGATTTTCAGGAAGCGAGACGTATAGCTGAGAAAGCACTTGCGGTGGCTGACAACGATGAGAGGGTGAACAGAGCCGTGACCGCAGCTAACCGAGCAGCGAATGCCGCAAGAGTGGCGGCAGTGAAAGCGGTCCAAAACCGAATGGATCATCATGATGAAACTAATGACCAACCACTTGAAGTTGTCTAATTCTCTTATGTTTATTCAACCTCACTTTAAAGAAAGTAGTGTTTGAATGACGATGGTTTCTAGAAGTTGCTGGTGGTGCCCCCTGGAACCGCAATCAGCTTAGGATATCGAAGGTAGTAACTGATTGAGGAGCAAATGGTATCCCTCTTTCTTCTAGCTACAAATAAGTATATGTTTATATATGCGACTACGTTTACCACTAGTAGGTTTACGAATTCAACGAGCACTAAAGTGCTTGTTGTTTTCTTACGATGTAATCCTGAAATCAAAAGGATATATATACGAGGAAGGGGCTAATTACAGCAATAATAATGCTGCATAGCCACCAAGATTCATGAGAATTGGGAGGCCTTTTTCTTGTCCTTTGCCTCTTTTGTTCAAATGTAAAATGTTAAATGTACATGTTTGTGTCTTTACTTGACGAAAAAAATCAATGTAGTTGGTGTTGTATTATCTTCGTCTCCGAAGAATCTAATCTTTCATTATGTTTTTTGAGATTTTTTTGATACATGTAGATTGAATCTCATTTGTGGAACCCAACACGAAGGTTTCTTGTGTGCGAAGGTTGTAAAATTCGTGAGTCGTGACTAATCGGCCGGACTTTGTAGGGACTAATTGGCTAATTCGGAGACTAGTCAGACGTTAACCAATTATTAACTTTGACTCTATTTGACATACTTAGACCTATTTTGAATTAATAAAATTTGATTTGACCGACTAAATTGGACTTTTGACAACTTTGAGGTTCAGGGACTTGTTGGCCTACTTCAAGATTATGACTAGTCCGCCTGCTTCAATATTATGACTAGAACGTCTACTTCAAAATCACGACTAATTCAGGCTTAATCGGTCTAGTTGGGAACGGTTACAACCATTTTACAACCATGGTAGTATGCAAGTAATCTTTTGATAAATGCACATGTGCCTTTTACATGTAATGGGCATATCCCCCATACACATCTTGCTTTGTGGCTTTTTATGACTTTGACAAAGTATTGTTTAGTCTTTATATATTACAATCACAACGGATCTTCGATCTAGACCCGATACGGACATATGGGTCCTATAAGTGTCGAACTTACGTGTGAACTATGATAAGTTTTATTTTCGTTTGTGATGATAACGTCTTGCTAATACTTGGTATCTTCATAGAAAAACTACAAAACAAACCTTCATGATAATATAACCAAAATGTCCCTAAGTTCACATTTTTTTTTTCTTATATATATGATTAGCAATAGCAATGTTCTCTCCTAGTGCTTAATCACAATCATCCCAAGTTCCAACGTCATGTCTCAATGAAAAATCTGTATGCACAAGTACATATAAACAGTAAGGTTTTAAAAGCAGAAATAAAAACAACAAATAAACAAGCATAAAAGTGTAGAGCATTTTTTTTTTTTTTTTTTTTTTTAAAAAAAAAAAAAAAAAAAAAAAAAAAAGTGTAGAGCATTGTACCTAGGCAGTTTGTAAACTATATTGACCCGAAAGTGCTAACCAAATCAGCTTCTTTTGGTTGGTAAATCACCTTCTCAAACATGTGTTGTAGCCTCTCATGTTGCACCATTTCTTCTAAAACCCTATCACCCGATTCACTCATCGAAATTTTGGAACTCGAACCGTCTCTATTTTTACACCAAAACACCAATTCAAACAATTCTGTCTTCTCAACCTACCTAATATACTTCTCACCTTCCATGAATCCACTAACAAGATGATAAACATACACAAATTTTTTTTTCTGACCGAGCCTATACACCCTGCTTATCGCCTGTCTTTCGGCTGCTGGGTTCCAATGACAATCGAGCAACACAACTTGATTCGCAGTCCCACCCACTAAATGTATCCCTTCAGAACAAGCCTCAAGTGATGCAAGAAGTACTTTAACTTCAATTTTAGGACCGTTTAACGTATTAATCGACGTTTGTCGAAGCTTCTCATCTTGTTCTCCATCCATGTACAAAATTTCTCTGTTTTCAATCCAATCAAAGTTAGTTTTTAAAAGCTCCTTAATAAACTCCAATGGCTTAATGTACTGACTGACAACTAAAACTTTGTCGTTTAAAGCTTCACAAAGCTTAATAAGTTCCATCAAGAACTCAGTCTTGACCCCACAACGAGTGCGTTTGTTTAACTTTTAACTGAATGATACAGCGATGAATGATGTACACTTAAGCAGTCATCGTATTTGTTTCTGACATCTGATGCTCAGAATTCAACATTCTGTGTTGAACCATTCAGAGCTGAAATACACACTTAACCATTAAGCACTTAAATGTTCCGTAAAGTTATGGAACGGATTTTTTCATTTTAAAGTTTAAAGTCTCTCGGTCAATTGTTTTTCCGGTCCGATTGACGATCTTGTATGTAAAAACGTTAGATGAGGTGTCACCAACCAACACTGCCTCGGAGGGAGCAAGAAACCACAATTCTCGAGGTATTTTAAAGAAACCCTTCTTGTCCGAATAATCGTGACTCGTTTTCGAAGAGCATCCACCATTTCAAAAGATAACAGGCCCAATATCAGGCCCATAAACCGAACGAAATAAAAGTTTAGGGTTTTATTTTCTTCGCAGTCGTCGATACGTGATAGGATGGACCTGGATCGTCGGGTAGGGGTATGTGTTTTCTTCTTCTCTCAAATCCATCAAAATCAAATTCTTATATATTGATACAGTACGTTATTATTATAGTTATTATTGTTAAGACTTTGAATTTTTGATTTTGATTAGACAGTTCCCTATTCTTTTACATTGAATCAAATCATGTTTAATATATAATTACAAGCTTTAATTAATTAGGGAATATGTGCGTATCATGTTTGGGGACAAGATACTATACATATTAAGTTAAAATCGACGGGAAGTTGATAAATACAAGCAGGAAGCTTGTTGTTGATTGTTATGGTAATTGTAGTATTATATATGCATATGCATATACATATATAAATATGCATACATACATAATAAGGTAAAATTGATAGTGTTAGGTTGTGGTTGATGGTGAAATAGGAAAAAACCTTAACTTCCATTTGAAAATTGATAAATAGAATGCTGTTATAAAATATCTAGATTGTGTTATAAAATATCTAGATTGGATGTTAATTTTATTATTATTATATTTCTTGCATAGTAATATTTTATACTATAAATAGACATGTATGGTAACCATTTAAGGTGCACCATTTCTCTTGAAATATCAATATCAATATTTCTTCTCTCCTTCTTCTCTCTTTTTCTCTCTTTGTTCTTATAACCATTAAAGGTAGTTATAAGCCTACTGAATTATAACACGTTATCAGCACGAAAAGCTTAGTGTAATTAAAAGATATCTCAAACGATCACGAATCACTAATCAAGGTATGAAATTATTAATAATTTTCAGACTCGAATATATCAAATTTTGGACTACTAACATTTATATTTATGTTATTTAAGTTATATATGGTCGGTTATACCACCTGAATTATATTTTTGTAATCTAACTTTTACTAACTTCACTAACATTTATATTTATATTATTTAAGTTATATATGGTCGGTTATACCACCTGAATTATATTTCTGTAATCTAACTTTTACTAACTTCACTAACATTTATATTTATGTTATTTAAGTTATATATGGTCGGTTATACCACCTGAATTATATTTTCTGTAATCTAACTCTTATTAACTTCACTAACATTTATATTTATGTTAATAAGACCTCATGATTGTACACAACACGTCATTTGACAACACGGTACTTTATGTACGCAACACGTCATTTGACAACACGGTACCATGGGTCGAGATTAATTCCGATCAATACGAATACGACGGGGTCTTTATATGTTATCTAACATTTATGATTACTTATGCAATTAATCATTATTTATTTCATGCATACTAATGTTTATTCTTAAATTTATAATTTTAAAAGTTAAAATAAAAAAATAGTTTGTATTTTTATTAAAAGTAAATCTTAAAAGTTAAAATAAGAAAAAGTAGTTTGTACTTTTATTAAAAGTAAATCTTAAAAGTTAAAATACAAAAAGTAGTTTGTATTTTTATTAAAAGTAAATCTTAAAAGTTAAAATTAAAAGTTAAAATAAGAAAAAGTAGTTTGTATTTTTATTAAAAGTATATCTTAAAAGTTAAAGTAAGAAAAAAAAGGGGATGGTAAAATGGAATAGTTTTTTGTCAAAAATGAAGTATTGAAAATGAAGTGGTCTCCTTCTATAACTAAAAAAATATATATATACTTTTATCAAATTAATTTTTTTGTGGCCGACAATTTCAAACACGAGTCCGTGTTTAGTTTATCAAGAATATCTCTTGCTTTGGTGAAAGGTCACGATCACGATATCAGGTGTTGTGAAAGAATTAAAAAATTGGTCAAGTGGCCTTTTAAAAACTAGAAAAAAAAATTTAAACAAAAAGTTTTTTTTATATATTTATAATTTACGGGTAACGTAAAAAAAAAGGAAGTTTTTTTAAAAAAAAAAAAAAACAAAGAAAGTGTTTAAATGAGTTTTACAGAAAGGGGGAAAGCAAAGTAAAAAAAAAAAATTTTTCCAAACAAAGGTAAATGAAAGTAGGACTTAATACAAGAAAAAAGTAAACATCTCCTAGACGTGATAAAATCTATCAATGATAAGTATTAGACTTGATGAGCTAAATGTGACAAAAATGTTTCAACATGTCTTATGTTAATTTTCTAAAATAAGTTATTATTATTCCGAGTTTAACACATATACATATGTTAATTAAAAACAACCTTTTTGTTCTTATGTAGTGTTGGGTTGCAATTTTGGTTGTATGCCATAATTCCATCCAGTAGAGTGACAATAGAAAACTTTTGATGATAATCAATAAAAAACTTTTTTCCAAACTTGTCAAATGTTTTATTAAAAACGTGACCGTTGAAAAAAGGAGGTTGAATAATAAAACTTAAAAAACAAATTATTTTTTTAAGAGTGTGCATCAAAATGGCCCGTTTAATAATGGGGAGTAAAAATATAGTCAAATTGTTTCAACGAACAAGGGTTCAATTGGATGTCTCTTAAAAAAAATCCGCGGGTACGGGTGATGGATCCAATGGATCCGCATCCACGACGCGCGGGTGCTATCCCTAATTGTGACAAGTACAAATCAACTAAAAGTCTAAAAAATAAATGCTCTTATAGGGACCAAATGTTCACAATAATTGCCTAAGCTAGATATGAAACAAATAGTTCATAAAAAAAAAAAAAAAAGGTCGTTGTGCGTTTTCGGGATGATAGCCGAAATACACTTACAAAAGTAGGTCAGCCGTCAATTCTTTATGGCCATATCAACGTAGATCAATAAAATCATTTATGGTTTTGATAAAAGATTAATTAAAAATTAATTGTTTTTTGGTCTTGGATTCTCGGTAACAAAAGCAAAGGTTGTTTTTGGTTGCCACAACAAACAAGACAGAGGTTGTTGACTTTTGTTGTTAAACATGGCACAAGTGAACAATAACAATAGATTATTGTTTTTGAAAAGAATAATGATGCGTTAATTTTATTGTATAAAATAAAATTAAAGAAAATGGTTTTCATTGATGACTATGAACAAACGCAAACAAAGTGTTTGTGGTATTTGGTGATTAAAAAAAAAAGTGCATCTAAAGCTTCTACTGAAAATAATATGCATCTAAAGCTTCTACTGAAAATTAATGTGCAAGGTACAACGTATAACTATATGGTCAAATTCATTTGAGCCTTCGGAGTCACAAGTATATGATGTATATATATATTACTCAATTAACAAAATAGTAAATCTAAATTAATTCATATGAATAGTAAAACGAAATTAATTAATTTACTATTCACATAAAAAAGCGCATATGATAAAAAGTGCATCGCATATGATAAGCGCATATGATAAAAAGCGAATATGATGAAAAGCACAACGCATATGATGAAAATCGCATATGATTAAAAGCGCATATGGTGAAAAACACAGCGCATATGATTAAAAGCGTATATGGTGAAAAGGATATATGATAAAAAAAAAACACATATGGTGATTTATAAAAATAAAAAAAAAACACATATGGTGATTAATGGAAAGCACATATGGTGATTAATGAAAAGTATATTGTGAAAAAGAATCACAAATGTTTCTTGAAAGAATTCAAGGTAAGATATATGAACCAATTCATCCATCATGTGAACCATTTTGATATTTCATGGTTCTAATAGACGCATCTAGCGGATGGTCTAATATTTGTATGTTATCAAGCCGTAATATGGCATTTGCAAAGTTTCTTGCACAAATTATTAAATTGAGAACACATTATTCTGATTACACCATTAAAAGGATGAGACTTGATAATGCTGGTGAGTTAACATCTCAAGCATTTAATGATCATTATATATCTACAGGGATTGTTGTTGAACATCCAGTTGCTCATGTGCATACACAAAATTGGTTTAGCTGAATCAATAGATAAACGCTTACAGCTAATAACTAGACAATTGATAATGAGTACAAATCTCTCAATATTTATATGTGGACATGTAAATTTACATGCTGCGACATTAATTCGCATTATACCATGTGGAAGTCGTAAATATTTTCACTTAATACTTGATTTTGGCCAAGAGCCAAATATTTTCTACCTTAAAACATTGGTTGTGCAGTGTATGTTCCAATTGTATCACCACAACACAATAAAATGGTTCTTCAAAGAAAGATGATAATATATTTTGGATATAAAACATCTTTAATCATAAGATATATTGAACCCATGATGGGTGATGTTTTTACAGCACGTTTTGCTGATTGTCATTTTAATAAAACATTGTTCCCTAGATTAGGGGGAGAAATAAAAATAAAAAATAAAATGATGCTTCATGATGTGAACATCAATTAAGGTATATTGAACTCGCACAAAAGAATGTGAAACGAAAGTTCAAAAATAATGCATATGCAAGAACTTGCAAATTAATTACTTTATGCATTTACAGATATAAAAAAAGTGACTAAATCATATATACCAGCGATAAATGCTCCAGCTCGAACTGAAATTCCAAAAGCTGGCAATAATGTCACTGTTGAGTCTTTGCCAAGCATCAAACGTGGAAGATCAATTGGTTCCGAAGATAAAAATCCTCGAAAAAGAAAATCAGCTGATAATGAGGTAAGAGAAAGTGTTCAAGAAGAACCACAAATCAATATTCCTTCTGCAGAGGATATTGATAAATGTAAATACTAAAATTGCGATAAATTATGCAATATTATGGAACCGAAATGAAACTAAAATCTCTATGAGATATTTTCATATAATGTTACAATGACATCATGAATAAAGATGATGATCTGGAACTAAAATCTGTCATTGAATATACAAAATGGACATGATTGAGGTCAATGGAAAGGAGCAATAAGAGCTGAATTAGAATCGCTCGATAAAAGAAAAGTTTTCGGATCAATCGTTATCACTTTTAAAGATGTGAAACGTATGGGATACAAATGAATTTTTATCCGAAAAGAAATGTGCAAATGAAGTTACAAGGCAAAACTAGACTTGTAACTCAATATTTCCCACAAAGACCAGAAATGAATTAGGAGGAAAAATTATCCTCCTGTAATGGATACAATTACTTATTAGATACTTAATCAACCTGGTAGTTATTTAAATGCATCTCATGAATGTTGTTACTACTTATCTGTATGGATCACTTAATAGTGATATATATGAATATACCTAAAGGGTTAAGGTATCATAAGCATCTAATGTAAAACCCAAGGGAATATATTCCATTAAATCACAAAGATTTCTAAGTGGGTTTATACAAACGGGACGTATGTGGTATAACCGATTAAATGACTACTTGATAAAAAAAAAGAGTATAAATATAAACTTATTTTGCACGTATGTTTTATAAAAACAATGTTCGGATATGAGATCGTAGTTGTTTATGTCAATGTTCTTAACATCATATAAACAAATAAAGAGATCTATGAAATCATTCAACTTCTAAAGAATTATTTTGAAATGAAAGATCTTGAAAAAACCAAGTATTACCTTGGATTGCAAATTGAGCATATGCCTAATGGTTTACTTGTACATCAAACAACTTATACCGAAAAGATTTTAAAACATTTTTTTTAAAGACAAACTCATTGTTGTTAGATCACTCAATATTGACACTGATCTATTTCATCCCTGCGAAGATCATGAAAATTTTAACAGATCGGAAGTTCTATATTTTAGTGCAATTGAGGTTCTTATGTATCTTATAGATTATACAAGATCTGACATTTCTTTTGCAGTTAATTTGTTGACAAGGTTCAGCTCAGCCCCTACCAAAAGACATTGGAATGGGATCAAACAAATAGTTTGATACCTTCGGGGAACTACTGATTTATAATTATTTTATTCTAACAACTCGAAACAAGATTGGTTTGGTTATACAGATGCAGATTATTTATCCGATCTACATAAAGCTAAATCTCAAACTGGATATGTATTCCTAAATGGAGGCACCGCAATATCATGACGTTCTCAAAACAAACACTTGTTGCAACATCATCAAATCATGCCGAAGTGATTGCATTACATGAAGCTACTCGGGAATGATTTTAGTTAAGATCAATGATACAAATCATTATTGATTCTTGTGGACTAGAACGCTATAAAAGCGTAACAACTATCTATGAAGATAATACAGCTTACATAATACAAATGAAAGAAGAGTATCAAAAATGACATAACAAAACATAAATGCTGACGAGGCGCTAAAGCTATAAACGGTCTTAACGGTCATAAGTTTGATGGAAAAGAATGGTATATTGGTAAGGCTCAGAAAAAGACTGAAAGGGAATAGGAACTGAAACAACGGTTTGAACAAACCATGAAGGAGACTGTAGACAAATCACGAGGGTCAAACTTGTACATAAAAGATTTAGATGATACAGTTTCAGATGAAAACCTCAGATTTTTCTCATATACTCAAGATATCGTAAAAGACAACCAGATTAAAATGAGATACGTTCAATCAACAACTCTGCTGATCTTTATACCAAAGCACTGCTAACTGCTATTTTCAGAACACACGTTCATAATATTGGCATGAGGCATGTTCAGAAGATGTAACAACTCAGGCGTTGCCTACTTGAGGGGGAGTCAACTTTATGCTGCACTCTTTTTCCCTTAGCTAAAGTTTTATCCCAATGAGTTTTCTTTAGCAAGGTTTTTAACGAGGCAGTACTAGTTATTCTCTAATAAAATTGTCATCCAAGGGGGAGTGTTATAAAATATCTAGATTGTGTTATAAAATATCTAGATTGGATGTTAATTTTATTATTATTATATTTCTTGCATAGTAATATTTTATACTATAAATAGACATGTATGGTAACCATTTAAGGTGCACCATTTCTCTTGAAATATCAATATCAATATTTCTTCTCTCCTTCTTCTCTCTTTTTCTCTCTTTGTTCTTATAACCATTAAAGGTAGTTATAAGCCTACTGAATTATAACAAATGCATTTTTTTTTTTTTTTTTTTTTAATAACAAGCCAACGGCGTGTGTGAAATTCAAGATGCAGTAGATGAAGCTCGAGATGCGATGCGGATCCTTAAAAACGATCATGGCCTAGTTCTTTGTGAAGTTTGGACTTATGGTTATACTACAAATGGGATTGCCCAGTGTTTATGGTCTACAGACATGTATTTTAAAGATGTATTTTTCGATTATGTGAATCAATGTATTAATATAGGTGATGGGTTTGGTGGACTCACTCTTAAGGCGCTTGAAACATACGAAACATACTTTACAAAATTAAAATATATTAAAGGGGAGAAAAAAGGATTGATCCCTGCCACTGCTGTTGAATCTTGCTGCTTTCTTGCCATATGTATGAAGAATATTAACATTGAACATGTTGATTATGTGTATGAGATGATATTCAAATTAGATGACAACAACATCCACAACCCTTATGTGTTCTTGGATTCACTCTTTGAAAGACTAAAGAGTTGTTGGCCAAGTTTCAAGTTATCATCTGGGGCACAACTTGGTGGTCATCCGATTATTGTAGATGTTGACACTTTTAAAGAATTGGAAAAACCTTTAAAGGTTTGTGTTTTCTTCACTCGAATCTAACCATTCCTTCTTATGTATTTATGTAATAAATAATACAGTAATAATTTATTATTGTCCTTGTTTTGATTACAGACGATTAAGAAGTCTGAGGATGCCCTTAAATGGGCAACCGTTGAAGATGTTGACAACCATGCTGCAAAACGTTTCGAATTCTTAGCATTGAAAGAAGAAGAAGAAGAAGAAGAAGATTGCAAGGAGGATGTGCGTATCTACGTGTCGGCCTCGGTTGAATTTGAAGATCTGAAGACAAAAATCTCCCTAAGGTTTCATGATCTGGTTTCCTCCGACAATGATTACAGGGTGACGTTCTCACTTGGGGGGTTGAGTCGACGACCATTATGGATGGAGCTAGAAGGCGATGAAGACTTGAAGAAGTGCGTTAGTCTTTGCAGAAGCAATGAAATCAATCAACTTCCAATCCGAATCATCCCTCTTGTACAACATGCATTCCGTGCTAAATCAAGACATGCTATACTTGAGATATGTCTTGGCGAAAAAAATCAATGTAGTTAGTATTGTATTGTCTTCCTTTTTCATTCTGTTTTTTTACCATCTAGATTGTATATCATTTGTGGGACCCAACACGAAGGTTATTTGTGTGCGGGTTCTAACACCCTAGTATGTAAGGTTGTTAAAGTTGCTAGTCGGGACTAATCTGTTAGACTTGGTAGGGACTTAATCGGTCAAGTTAACCAATTTTAACTTTGACTTTATATGACATACTTTGACCGACTGTGATGAATAACTTCTTCTTTGAAGTAATAAATTCGACTTTGACAGGCTAAATTGGACCTTTGACAACTTTGATCAAATTAATCGGCCGAGTCGGAGAATGTTCGGGGACCAGTTGGCCTACTTCAAAATTATGACTAGTCCGCCTATCTAAAAATTGTGACTAGTCGGGGATTAGTCGGACTAGTCATGGAACTTACAACCATTTTACAACCATGGTAGTATGCAAGTTATCTTCTGATATATGCACGTGACTTTTACATGTAATGGGCATATCCCCTATACTCATCTTGCTCTGTGGCTTTTTATATGACTGAGAAAAGTCTCGTCTAGTCTTTATATATATTACAATCACAATGGATTCTTGATGCGGATGAGATACAAACATATGGGTCCTACAAGTGTCATAATTATTTTTTTAGTTTGTGATGATAACGTCTAGCTAAAACTTGGTATCTATATAGAAAATCTACAAAACAAACCTTCGTGTCAACTTAAGTGATTAAACTTGTAATTTTTAAAACCCTAATGACTAAACTTGCAAAAATACAACCATAGTGACCAAATTTGCAAGATTTGACAAACCACAGTGACTATTCATGTAATTAAGTCTAATATAAACCAAAATGTCCCTAAGTTAACATATTTTTTCTTATATAAGATTAGTGTTATAATTTAGGAGTTTTATAACTACCTTTAGTTGTCTGGTTCTTGACTATAGACTACTTGATTAAAACAAGTAAACCAATGGAGTAAATGTATATGTAAGAAGTATATGTATTAAGAAATGGTGTAAAAAATACATCATCATAACCCACATATTTATACTACAAATATGAACTGTACATTTAATGGCTTATAAAATTGTGCAGCCAAAAATTTGACTTTTAGAAATGATTTTGTCACAACACTCCCCCTTGGCTGACAATTTTATTTAGAGAGAAACTAGTACTGTCTCGTTAAAAACCTTGCTAAAGAAAACCCAGTGGGAAAAAACTTTAGCTAAGGGAAAAAGAGTGCAGCATAGAATTGACTCCCCCTCAAGTAGACATCGTTGAGCTTTTACATCTTTTGAACATGCCTCATGCCAATATTGTGAATGTGTGTTCTGAAAATAGCAGTTGGAAGTGTTTTGGTAAAAAGATCAGCAGAGTTTTTGCTAGATTGAACGTATATCATTTCAATCTGGTTGTCATTGATGAGACCTTGAGTATATGAGAAGAATCTGGAAGGTATATGTTTTGTTCGATCACTTTTGATGTACCCTTCCTTCATCTGTGCTATGCAAGCTGCATTATCTTCATAGATAGTTGTTGGACTTTTATTAAGTTCTAGTCCACAAGAATCAGTAATGAGTTGTGTCATTGATCTCAACCAAACACATTCCCGAGTAGCTTCATGTAATGCAATGACTTCGGCATGATTTGAGGATGTAGCAACAAGTGTTTGTTTCTGAGAACGCCATGAAATTGCTGTACCTCCATTTAGGAATACATATCCAGTTTGAGATTTAGCTTTATGAGGATCAGATAAATAACCTGCATCTGCATATCCAACCAAATCTTGTTTTGAATTGTTAGAATAAAATAATCCTAAAGCAGCCGTTCCTCGAAGATATCGAAATATGTGTTTGATCCCGTTCCAGTGTCTTTTTGTAGGTGCTGAGCTGAATCTTGCTAACAAATTAACTGCAAAAGAAATGTCAGGTCTCGTACAATTTATAAGATACATCAGAGCTCCAATTGCGCTAAGATATGGTACTTCTGGTCCAAGAATATCTTCATGATCTTCACATGGACGAAATGGATCATTTTCAACATTGAGTGATCTAACAACCATGGGAGTACTTAATGGTTTTGCTTTGTCCATATTGAAGCGTTTCAAAACCTTTTCAGTATATGTTGATTGATGTACAAGTAAACCATTAGGCATATGCTCAATTTGTAAACCAAGGCAATACTTGGTTTTTCCGAGATCTTTCATCTCAAATTCTTTCTTTAGAAGTTGAATGGCTTCATGGATCTCTTTATTTGTCCCTATGATGTTAAGATCATTAACATAAACAGCTATGATCACATATCCGAATGCTGTTTTCTTAATGAAAACACAAGGGCAAACAAGGTTATTGGTATACCCTTTGCTTATCAAGTAATCACTTAATCGTTTATACCACATGCGACCCGATTGTTTCAACCCATATAAAGACCTTTGTAACTTGATTGAGTACATTTCTTTGAGTTTTGCATTGGTTGCTTCTGATACCTTAAATCCTTCAGGTATCTTCATATATATATCACTATCAAGTGATCTATAAAGATAAGCAGTCACAACATCCATGAGATGCATTTCTAAATTTTTAGAAACTGCCAGGCTGATTAAGTATCTAAAAGTAATTGCATCCATAACAGGAGAATAAGTTTCCTCATAATCAATTCCTGGTCTTTGAGAAAAACCTTGAGCTACAAGTCTAGCTTTATACCTTCTAACTTCATTTTTCTCATTTCTTTTTCGCACAAAAACCCATCTATATCTCACAGGTTTCACATCTTTAGGTGTGAGAATGATAGATCCGAAAACTTTTCTTTTATTGAGCGATTCAAATTCAGCTCGTATTGCTCCTTTCCAATGATCCCAATCATGTCTATTTTGACATTCCATGACAGATTTTGGTTCTGGATCATCATCATCATTCATGATGTCATATGCAACATTATATGAAAATATCTCATCAAGATTTTTCATTTCATTTCGGTTCCATAATATTTTTGAATGTGCATAATTGATTGAAAATTCCGCATTGACATCATCAATCTCCTCTGCAGAAGGAGTATTGATTTGTAGTTCTTTTTGAACACTTTCTTTTACCTCATTATCAGCTGATTTTCTTTTTCGAGGATTTTTATCTTTGGAACCAATTGGTCTCCCACGTTTCTAGCGTGGCAAAGACTCAAGAATGACATCATTTTTTGGAATTTCAATTCGATCTGGAGCATTTGCTGCTGGTATATATGATTTAGTCACTCTTTTTGTATCTGTAAATGCATCAGGCAATTTATTCGCAAGTTCTTGCATATGCATTATTTTTTGAACTTCGGTCTCGCATTCTTTTGTGCGAGGATCAAGATACATTAATTGAGGTTCACACCATGAAACATCATTTTCTTTATTTTTTATTTCTCCCCCTAATCTAGGGAATAATGTTTCATTAAAGTGACAATCAGCAAAACGTGCTGTAAAAACATCACCCGTCATGGGTTCAATATATCTTATTATTGAAGATGTTTCATATCCAACATATATTCCCATCCTTCTTTGAGGACCCATTTTAGTGCGTTGTGGTGGTGCGATAGGGACATAAACCGCACAACCAAATGTTCTAAGGTGGGAAATATTTGGCTGATGGCCAAAAGCAAGTTGCAAGGGAGAATATGTATGACTTGCGCTTGGTCTAATGCGAATTAATGATGCAGCATGCAAAATTGCATGGCCCCATACAGATACTGGGAGTTTTGTTCGCATTATCAATGGTCTAGCTATTAGCTGCTATCGTTTAATTAATGATTCAGTTAAACCATTTTGTGTATGCACATGGGCAACGGGATGTTCAACAATAATCCCAATAGACATGCAAAAGTTATTAAATGCTTGAGACGTAAACTCACCGGCATTATCTAGTCTCACCTTTTTAATAGTATAATCAGGGAAATGTGCTCTCAATTTAATAATTTGAGCAAGAAATTTTGCAAATGCCATATTTCGACTTGATAATAGACAAACATGAGACCATCTACTAGATGCGTCTATTAGAACCATAAAATATCTAAATGGTCCACATGGTAGATGAATTGGTTCACATATATCACCTTGAATTCTTTCAAGAAACATTGGTGATTCTTTTTCAACCTTAAGAGGTGATGGTCTTATTATCAACTTTCCAATTGAGCATGATGTACATGGGATAAGTGCATCATGAGGGATCTTTTGATCTGCCAATGGATGTCCATGTGTATTTTGTATTATTCTTTTCATCATTGTTGATCCTGGGTGGCCTAATCTCTCATGCCACAAACTGATCATTACAGGATCACATGATTTTTCTTTAACTACCACATTTACTTCAGGTACATTTATATGTGTATAATGTAAACCAGAATAAAGTCTTGGTAGTTTTTCAATTACACGATTCTTATCAGTGATACTTAAATATTTTTCATTTTCTGTTGTCACTGACTGATAATCATATCCATTTTGGTATATGTCAGAGAAACTTAATAAATTTCTCTTTGACATTGGAGAAAATAAGGCATTATTTATCAGAAAATTCGTACCATTTGGTAACATGAATTTTGCCTTTCCCATTCCTTTTATTAAGTCCACAGGACCTGATATAGTATGTATAGTTCCTTCCGTTGCTTTCAAGTCTGTGAAATATTTTTTAGATTTGAGTATGGTGTGAGTGGCACCACTGTCTGCAATACAAATATCTCCACCATTTAACTGATCTTTTATTCCACCAGTATACATCATGAACTTCAAAAAAAAAAATATGAGAAACAAATAATGAATACATAATTCATCAATATATTACATTCAAAACATGTTACAAATGATAGCACATGATAAGGAAATTTGTAGTAAACTAGATATGATGTAGATTAAAAAATCTACAACCATTTATTTAACGAGAACATATAATAGGATATCTATATATATAGATATTAGAAATTTATTCATTAAAATAGTCACAAGTTGGCTCAATGATTTTTGTATCAAGATCATCCACAAGATTTGCTTCTTTTCGTTTTCTGTGATGACCCGGAAATTTCTGACCAAATTTAAACTTTATCTTTAAATGATTTAATGTTTCCGACACGATAAGCAAAGTCTATGAAGTTGAATCTTAAAATTTTAGAACTGTTTCATGTATTAAATTACATTTGACTGCTCTCGACGATTCATGAACAATTATATGTATGTATATATATATATATATATGTACAAGTAAAAACGACTTTCCTACCGTAAAATACTATTTGCTACAGTAAAATGACTTTCCTACCGTAAAACACTATTTGCTACATTAAAACACTATTTGCTACAGTGAAACCGTATTTTGCTACAGTGCTACAGTGAAAACGACTTTGCTACATTGATTTGCTACAGTAAACACTATTTGCTACAGTAGACACTATTTGCTACAGTAAAACTATTTGATGTCGATGAACTAGCAAACAAAAACAGGATAAGGCGGCCATGCGATCGCATGGCAAAAACACTGAAAACTCATGCGATCGCATGAGGTACTATAGCAGGCCACATACTATAAAAGCTCGATTCATTCCTCTGTATTATTATATTTTTTTTATATTATTATTATTATTATTATTATTATTATTATTATTAAGATTAATATTATTATTATTAATCTTATTATAATATTATTATTAGTAGTATATATACCTAAAATACTACGACGAGGTTATGAGCGTGTCACCTTCAAAATGGGTTTTTGAGCGGGATAGAGCTAAGAAAATTATGGGTTATTGTTATGGAGGTTATGGGTAATGTTCGAGGGTATATTTGTGAATCAAATCTAGTGTTTATCATCTCTGTTGCGTCTACGTACTTTCCTACAATATTGAATCTCAATATTGATACGTAAGCACTCATATTTTATCTTTTATACATTAATTGTGTATCCATGTCTAGTGCTCGAGTATATATATTTATGCATGCTTGTATGCTAAATTTTATTGTTAAACAGTTATGATGAATCACGAAGTAAATACATATATTACTGGTAAAAGGTATATGATATACATGTTTTTGGAAAGCTGGCGAAAAATCAATAACTTTTTATTTAGATATCGAATAATTTCGATGAACGGATTAAAAGATATGATCAACTGAATTATGATTAACGTTAATTGAAATTGCTTTTGAATCTACAATTAAGATTTAAACAACTTGTTTACGAGATTGATAAATTGGATTTTTGAATATTACCAACCGAGTAAATGAATCCTTATATAAGGTATGTCTCGTTTTGTTGAACTATTGTCAAAATTGACTTTTTGAAACGACTTTGGATAACTTTTGTATGTCGATCTCGAGCATTAGGATTGTTATACACTATGATCTGACCTAGCTTGATAGACATTTATTGACCAACATATGTTCTCTAGCTTGGGATCTACGGTTATTTGATATTCCGAGTTTCGGTCACGTTTTGGTGAACAACTTTATGTGCTGCTAAGGTGAGTTTCATTTGCTCCCTTTTTAATTGCTTTTGCAATCTATATTTTTGGGCTGAGAATACATGCACTTTATTTTAAACGCAATGGATACAAGTACATACTAAATTCTACACCGAGTTTGAACCGAAAATCCCTTAGCTTTGGTAACTAGTAACTGCCGGTTATAAGAACTGGTGGGCGCGAGTAGTTATATATGGATCCATAGGGCTTGATATCCCCATCCGAGCTAGAGCGCTAGCCTTTTAACGGACGTATGCTATTTGAAAAGCGCATACGTTGGTTTGTGTGTACTATTAAGATGATTATACAAAGGGTACAAATTATATATACGTTAAGTTTAGTTACCAGGGTGCTCAATCTTGTAGAATATTTTGATAAACGTTTCTGGATGAAACAACTGAAATCTTGTGATCCACCCTTATACACAGATTATGCGAAACATTAAAACTATGAACTCACCAACCTTTGTGTTGACACTTGTTAGCATGTTTATTCTCAGGTTTCCTAGAAGTCTTCCGCTGTTGCTTATATGTTAGACAAGCTATGTGCATGGAGTCTTACATGACATACTTTTTAAGGAAACGTTGCATTCACCAAATTATCACCATGTATCTTATTTTGACTGCATTTTCAACGTAAGTACTATTGTAAACTATTATTTATGGTGATTGTCTATATGTAGAAATCATCAGATGTCGAAAACCTTTGATTTAAATATTTATTTATGGTGTGCCTTTTCAAAAGAATGCAATGTTTACAAAATGTATCATATAGAGGTCAAATACCTCGCAATGAAATCAATGAATGACGTATTGTCCATATGGATTTGGAGCGATCGTCACATTTTCCCTTTAGGGATTCTTGATACCGATTAACAGAATGCTGATTTGTTCGGCAGTTTTTAGACCAGTGGCCAATTTTACCACATCGGTAACAAGAATCTTCAACATTCTTTGAAGAGCCTTCTTCAACATTGTGATTTGTGGGATTATATGGTGTTTGGATTTTATAATTTTGTGGATTATTATTTCTTTGTCCACGACCACGACCACCACGACCACGACCACCACCACGGCCATTACCATAAGGGTGATTTCGAACATAGTTATGATTTTTATTATTGTTATGGTAATTTCCATGATGATGGTTTTGGCCAATATGGCCACGACCTTGTCCACGCCCTCGTCCATGTGCATTTCTTCTTTTATTATTATTATTGTTAATAGCATTAGCTTCAGGAAATGCTAGCGCACCGGTAGGACGAGATTCTTGATTTTTCATCAGTAATTCTTTATTAAATTCTGCAACTAAGAGATAAGTTTGAAGTTTGAAAAAAGTTTTATAATTCTGCAATCTTAATTTTTTTTGCACAGTTATGTTTGCAGAATGCATTGTGGAGAAAGTTTTCTCCATCATTTCAGCATCACTTATTTCTTGACCACAGAATTGAAGCTTTGAACGGATCTTGAACATGGCCGAGCTGTATTCACTTACCTTTTTGAAATCTTGGAACCTTAGATTTCTCCATTCTTCCCTCGCAGCTGGGAGTAATATTTCCTTTTGATTATCGAATCTACTCTTGATACTTTCCCATAAAACATGTGGATCTTTGATAGTGAGAAACATATGTTTTAAGGTGGTATCAATATGTTTGCGAATAAAAGCAATTGATTTTAATTTATCTTGATCGGAACAAGTATTGTTTTCTTTTAAAGTTTCTAGAATACTCAATGATCCAAGATTTATTTCTACGTCCATAACCCATGATGTATAGTTTGTTCCCGATACGTCTAAGGCATCAAACTCAAGCTTTGATAAGTTTGACATTTTCTATTTTCAGAAAGATGAACAACATAAATCATAATCATAATCATAATCAATTTTTTTTTCATAGACAAATAACAACATGAAATTAGAATTAGTTTAGATTCATAAGTAGCAAACAAAGGAATAATGGTATGATTACAAATAATAAAACCATAAGGGAAGGATAAAATATAGATTCATCTAGTGGTGTACAAGCAACAAGGATGATAGCTATTATGACCAATACAGTAGGAAAAATTATCCTTGAGTTAATCATCTTTTAATAAAAAAAATTTGGAGAGTAGTAATTTGAGAAAATGAAGATTGATTTGTGAAAATGTGAAAACGGGGATGTTTAATTTATATTTGAAAAATATAGTCGTTGTAACGTCGTCAATCGACGTTAACAACCATTATGTATATATGACTGTTGTAACGTCGTTAATTAATGTTAACGATCGTTATGTTGCCGTTGTATTAAAATAATTTTAATAAAAGAATTTTATTAGTATAAATATGATTACTATAAAATACATTTAGTATAAATACATTTAGTATAAATACGAAGATTAAGAGAATAAACATATTATGCATAAATAATAAATTTAAGAATAAACATTAGTATGCATGAAATAAATAATGATTAATTGCATAAGTAATCATAAATGTTAGATAACATAAATATAAATGTTAGTGAAGTTAATAAGAGTTAGATTACAGAAAATATAATTCAGGCGGTATAACCGACCATATATAACTTAAATAACATAAATATAAATGTTAGTGAAGTTAATAAAAGTTAGATTACAGAAATATAATTCAGGCGGTATAACGACCATATATAACTTAAATAACATAAATATAAATGTTAGTGAAGTTAATAAAAGTTAGATTACAGAAATATAATTCAGGCGATATAACCGACCATATATAACTTAAATAACATAAATATAAATGTTAGTGAAGTTAATAACCGTTTGGAAAGTTCTCTCGTATTGATAGAGTTTTTGTTAATTACAAGTGGGCAATGTTGTGGCCCGATGCAATCCTTCAATCCGATCATCGTGACCGTTCTGATCATAAACCTTTAATTTGGGCTAAAAAGTTGGCTTATTGGGGCCCGAGACCCTTTCGCTTTAACAACAGGTGGTGTGATAAATGATGTGTGCAGCGGGGTGTACGAAATAGTATTAATTTTTACTACAAAATGCGACGAAATATTACACAAGTTTTATTTATTTATTTATCGAGTGGATATACCTAAACCTTGCTACAACACTTATAGGCAGTGTACCTAATCGTAGAGTAGTGTAGTTTTTAGTAAGTCCGGTTCGTTCCACAGGGAGCTGGTGAAGTTAACGCTATATTATTAAGTTTATTTGTAAAAATATATATATAAATAAGTAGTAGTATTATTATAAAATGGGGGTTTTACCGTTTAATGACCGGTTTGTCGATTTTAAGCGTAAAAATAAATGACAAAAATTAAAGTGCGTAAAATAAATTGCGATAAATAAAATGACAGAAAATAAAATGACAGAAAATAAAAGTGCGATGAAAAATACAATAAAACAATTATGCTTATTTAAACTTCCGTAATCATGATGTTTAACGTTTTGATTTTAATTAATTGTTACTCGGGTTAATTGTCTTTTGTCATGGTTTATTTGATACCTATCTGGTTTTTATCCATAATAGTCCATCGGTCATAAATATAAAGTGCGAGT
Organism: Rutidosis leptorrhynchoides; assembly: GCF_046630445.1. Taxonomy (NCBI): domain Eukaryota; kingdom Viridiplantae; phylum Streptophyta; class Magnoliopsida; order Asterales; family Asteraceae; genus Rutidosis; species Rutidosis leptorrhynchoides. The sequence goes on along the minus strand of NC_092337.1, from coordinate 437,530,903 downwards.
GTCCTCGTCAAATTACCCTTATACCCGAATTCAAATATTCCAACTAATTAAGGATTTAAACTGTGACGCAGTTATCACTTCTGTCAACAATTACACCAGTTATCACTGTATGTAATCTACCCCTGTTTTGATTAGATATGAATATTAATTTACCCACTTGATCAGTTTGAATAATCAATTACCCAACCCGAATAATTAATTAAATGATTATAATAGATTCCATATGAACGTCACTAAATAGGACAACCATAATCATTATTAATTATTAGGATAATTAATTTGAAGATAGGTTCGACAGACTCCAATGAGTTGTCACTCAATTAGACAATACCCCCCATCTATTAATAGTCAATAGTCCAATTTCCACAAGTGTCGGTCTTTTGCCCAAACCTTAATTATGGTACAAAATCCAATAACCCCGTCTTAATATTTAGTCAAACATCACGATTACTTCGGCTTAAATAAGCATAATAATAACTTAGTTACGAGACATTAATTTAAAAAGGAAGAACATAACTTACAGTGATTATTAATCGCGTAGCGTTACACGGACAGAGTTCCTACTTTAAAACCCGTAAAACATTTCTTACAATAACCCAATTATTATTAATCTTAAATTAAACTTAATATTATAAATATAAATATAAATTACATAAGAAAGAAAGAAGATTGGAAAAAGGTGTATCTAAATCATCGATTTAGATGGCCTTTTATAGGCAAATGATAAATTGAAATTTTCACTTATGACCCCTGAACTATGCTCAATTAACAACTTTTTATTATTTAATATTATTCTTATTATGAATTATTTAAATATTATATTATATTCTTGTGCATAGTTGACTTGTACTTTCAGCTCCGTTGCGTCGAGCGTTGAAAGTTGGTTCATGCCTCGGTTCCGGATTTTCGAACGCTCTTTCGTACTATTTTATATCGTGTACTTTGTGTTTTGCGTCTTGTACTCTTGTCATTTTTAGACGTTTCTCATCAATAAATTGAACCACTTTAATTGTATCTTGTACTTTTTAGCTTTTCGGACCTTTGTGTCTTCAATTCGTCGAATCTGCCTTTTGTCTTCGCACTTATTTAATATAAACGAATATTACTTGAAAATAGAACAATTGCAACTAAAATCTTGTCTTTCTTGAGGGATAATGCTATGAAATATATGTTCCTTTTTAGCCTTATCAATATCCCCACACTTGAGTGTTGCTTGTCCTCAAGCAATACAGTCTTGAAATAAAATACATCACACGAATCACTTCTTTATTCTTCACACTTTATACATCAGTGATTTTGATATGGCGATATGAACAATGATAGTAACGATAGAACCATGGTTAAAGGTGGGTGTGTCATCCATAATTGCCTTGGGTTTAGGTCAACGACACTTGCAATCAAATAGCCGATTTACTTTCGGTTTCCAAAGCAAAGTGCACATTTGAAAGGCGGTTTACAGTCCCACATGACTATAAAAATGTAGATCCTTAAGGAAATTGGATCTTTATGAAAACATTTGATCTTTTGAAAATTCAATCTAGATTTTACCCTAGATAAGTTTTCTGATTTGACCCACCATTCGTTGTTGCAAAATATATTTGTGGATCAATATTTTGGCTAAAAACTTTTAGGTTCGTGTAATCCACTGCTATCCCTGTATCGGAAAGCACACATCCAGTTTACTTGTTCCATATATTACCTTTCGGTAAACTACCGTCCGGTTGTAAAGGAAAGCGATGAACAAGAAACTGTTAAGGCAATGTCCCATGACATGCAGATGATTATGGTCTTTTGACGTGTCGGATGCTAGTACTATCCTTGGTAGGAGCAATAGTAAAGATCATCCTATGATTTTTTGGTCTGGCACAAGGTCCTGTCTCCGACCATGCTATGCAACCACCGTTCTTACGGTTGACACCCGATTTGGTTCAGGTGACCTAATGAATTCCAGGTGAATTCCTAGGATTTTACGTTCAATGGTGATGAACGCATTGAAAATGGGTTTTCAGAAAACAAATCGGTTTGTATTTTTGATCAAAATATTTTCTCGTTCAAGCTCGAGTTTAGATATCATTGAATTCCATGAGTTTGAATTCTCAATCTTTAAGGTCAATATCAAGGATTGAGTAATATCAGGCTTAAATGCTGATTTTTAATCTTTAAGGAGATTATCCTTTCTGGGGATCTGATTCATTAGTCTTATCAAGCTAATTTTCACGGTGCCTCCCCATTGTACGAGATAAATCCTTCTCATGGTTAGGATAAATCTGACCACCTGGCGACCCTGTTTGATGCTGAGGTCCGTGGATTTCCTGCTGATTTTAGAGATGACTTTTCTAGATTTTTCGTCAACCTACAGCTGGTCTGGACGACAACTTCTTGACCTAAATCAAGAAGCGCGTGTCTTTTTCGGAAGACTTTACTTCCTTTTAATGATGGAATTGATTCATCGTGTAGATCCATCTCTTCTTTCAAAAGTATTACAATAAATCGGGTAAAACAGTTAATTTAGTCCAAAACAAAAGCACCTGCAATAAACTTTACACAAACATGTGATAGATAGTTTTTAATTGAATAACTTGGTATATTCTCCCCACACTTAGTTTCTTTCTTTGCCTTTTTATTCTCCTTTATTCCATTTTAAATGAATTCAAGCGTTTTGGGTTGTTTCTCAATTTATGTCCTTTTTGAGGTAACAATAATTTCGGTATTAACACCTAGTTTTCATCGTTCATAAATATATATAAACATGATTTTGATTTCATTTAATTGAAAATTTTTCAAATTTTCGCAAAATTTGGCAAATAAACCAAGTGTAAACCCGAGAGAATTTATAACCCTTCCCCACACTTAAGATCATGCAATGCCCTCATTTGCATGAAATCAGACTCTAATTATAAATTCATGAGGGTGATTAGTGTAGAAAAGTTATTGGAAATACCGAGTTTGCAAACATGTTGTTTTATATCACATTTGATATTTTGCGTCTTGTCGTCAAAATTAGAAGCTTTTGCTGAACTTAATGACATTCTTTGAAAGTGCGCTGTTTTACCCTGTTTTGTACATAACATAAAATACAAACATATATATACATATTTTTAAAGTTTGATATATTATCCCACGTTTAAAAATTTATAAAATATAATATATATATATATATATATATATATATATATATATATATATATATATATATATTTTTGCATACTTTAGATCAATAAAATTAAAAAAATAATGATAACAAAATTTATCGCCCCGTCCTTGGGTAAAGTAATTTCGGTTCAACGACCTAGTCTTCAACTCACGACGAATTTTAGAAATCAATTTTTTAAACTTAATGAAATAAAGTAAATTTTGTTTTTAAAATCACACAAAACTTAAATTTAAAAGGCATATTAATTAAAACCTAAAAAATAAAAATTCAGAATGGTGGGAGAAAACTAGTTCTTTAGTGTCTGCTAGCGGAAAAGACCAATCGGATTCCATTCTCGGAACTACACGAGAACAGAACAATTAACTCTAGACAGCATTTTCTTTTTAGAACATTTAAATCTCCCCACACTTAGGTAGCTGTGGTGTCGAAATTGTGATTAACTTCATCGTCAATTTCTCTTGGTCCATAATCAACTTGCATATCCGTGACTTTTTCTTTAACCATTGGTCGGATTCCTGTGTAATATCCACAATTTCAACTAGTTTCTCCTTTTCTTTAGGTGATAGATTGGATACTAACCGGTTACATAACTTAAAGTTCCCCTTGGTTCTAGCATCGCGAATCCGTTTAATAAGTTTCTTCATTGAACTATTAATAACGGGGTCATTTAATTTCGTATCAACAACGGGGTTCTTTGTTATCAGGTCATCATTAGGTGTTACTTCATTTTCCCCACACTTAGGCGTTTTATTATTGCTAAGCACTACCGTTGGAGTTGGTAAAACAACATGGTTCTTACCAATCATTTTTGCTGGTTCAACGGTTTTGGTTGGTGGAGATTTAGACTTTCGAATCATAAAGGTGATCGATTTGTCATCACTACTAAGTGTCATTCTACCATTTCTTACATCAAATAACGCCCCGGTGGACACTAAGAATGGTCGACCTAAAATTAGAGGAATGTTTGGGTCCTCTTCTATGTCAATGACAATGAATTCGACTAGAAAGGTTAAATTACCTACTTGAATGGGTAGGTTGTTAGCAATTCCAACTGGGTGCTTAATGGTTTGATCAAGGAGTCGAACACTCATATCCGTTGGACTTAACTTACCTACACCTAATCTCTTATATAAGGAAAGAGGCATAACACTCACACTTGCACCTAAATCTGCCAGTGCATCATACATGACACAATCACTAAGTAGACAAGGAACAATAAATTCACCCGGATCACCTACCCTAGGTGGAGGTTTTGGTGGAACTGTATTCACCGGGTTTACTTCTACGGCTTTTGTTTCTTGTACTTTCTTATTCTTTTTCTTCTTCTTCTTTCCAGAGGTATCACAATCTTTATTACCTATTACTTGCTCATACTCAACTCCTTTTCTTGGAAACGGGATGGGTGGTTTGTATGGTGCCACCACTGGCTTTACATACTCGGGTGGTGGTGGTGTTGTAACTTCTTCATTGTTACTCATATCTAAAACCTCCCCAACTTCTGGAGCTGGTTTTTCAGAATTCGTGGACACCATATTAACATTCTCATTCCGAGGATTTACTTCAGTATCACTCGGTAGCTTTCCTTGTTCCCTCTCACTCATCATGCTAGCAAGAGTACCTACGTGTTTTTCTAGATTCAAAATGGAAGCTTGTTGAGTTCTTAATGACTGATCAAACCTCTCGTTCGTTTGGGTTTGAGACGTAATAAATTGTGTTTGAGATTCCATTAGCTTTGCCATCATTTCTTCTAGATTTGGCTTTTTCTCTTCGGTTTGATGTGGCGGTTTATACAAGCTAGGTCTTTGTTGATTGAAAGTGTTGTTTTGAGTTGGTTGGTTATTCGGACCTTGTTGGTTGTACGAGTTGTTGTTGGGTCCATTTGGATTGTAAAGAATGTTTTGATTTCGATTAAAGTTTAGCTTTGGCGGTTGATAATTATTCTGATAATTATTTTCCGGCCTTTGGTTCATATAGGAAACATTCTCTCGTTGTTCCATCGTTAGTTCAATGTGACAATCTTTCAATAAGTGTGGTCCACCGCATTGCTCACAACTAATTCGTATTGCGTGAATATCTTTATTCATCTTTTCCATTCGTCTTTCGAAAGCATCTATTTTTGCGGAAACGGAATCAAAGTCATGGCTAGAATCGGCTCTAGCCGCTTTAGATGATCGAAAGATATCTTTTTCTTGGTGCCACTCATGCGAGTGGGAGGCTGTGTTATCAATAATTTTGTAAGCTTCAGTTGCGGTTTTCTTCATAATGGAACCACCAGCTGTTATGTCGATGTCTTTTCGTGTAGCAACGTTGACACCTTGGTAGAATATTTGTACTATTTGGTAAGTGTCTAAACCGTGTTGAGGACATCCTCTCAACATCCTTCCGAATCTTGTTCACGCCTCATATAATGTTTCATTTGGCTTTTGCGGGAACGTAACAATTTCTCCTTGAAGTCTCACGGCTTTAGATGCCGGAAAGAATTGTTTAAGAAATTTTTCAACTAAAACATCCCATGTGTCAATCGCCCCTTCAGGTAACGATTCTAACCAATCTTTGGCTTCTCCCTTTAAAGTCCAGGGAAACAACATGAGATAGATCTGCTCATCTTCCACTTCTCGGATTTTGAATAGTGTACAAATTCTTTTAAACGTACGAAGGTGTTCGTTAGGATCTTCATTCGGTGCACCACTATATTGGCACTGATTAGTTACCATGTGTAGGATTTGTCCTTTGATTTCATAATCTGGCGCATTAATGTCTGGCTTAATAATGGCGAGACCTTGGCCCGTGCGTGTGGCTCTCATTCGGTCTTCCATACTTAGAGGTTCCAGATTTTCCATAATTGAATTTGTTGAATACGAATCACTAGAAGATTCTGATTTAATGGTTTGTGGTTCAGGAGGAATGATTAGTGGTTCTGGATCTTGGAATTGTCCCTGAATATTCTCCGGATTCTCAATTGTGAGGTCGGGTTCAAAAGATGGATTATCGGAAATTTGAGTTGGAGTTCTTGGTCAACTAGATGATGATTCTAAAGAAAAATCAACGGCGACAATATTAGCTAGATGTCTTGATCGAGTTATAGGTGGTGAACGTATGAAAGGTGGTGAACGTTTTACTCGGTGCATTCACTGAATATCCTATTAGTTTTTAAAAGGAAAGAAAAATTATATAAGTTATCCAATTAATAGACTTTTCTGATTTTGCCCACGTTTCGAATAGCCAAAAGATGCAGCAGAGGGACAGGATTCGTTTGGTCTCAATATAATTGAGTACTGTTTGGCTCCAATAACCCGGTCCACGTACAAATCCAACTATTACTACGAACCAGAAAATTTTGATGTCTATCAACTTAACCACTTAAAATAAATTTTCGTAATTTTAAGAAATTTAGAGAAGAAGTAGAAAAAATTCTAAGTCCTAAAAACTAGAATGGCGAGAAATAAGAAAGAAAAAGATTGCGCGTCGAAAAAGGTCGAAAAATAAAAGGTCGAAAAATAGGCGTCGAAAAATAAAAATAAGAAAGTAGCGCGAAAAACGGCGTCGCAAAATTCTAAAGCACCTAAATCTTAGTCTAAGGAATAAGCACTTAAGGGATTTTACGGCAAACCTAAAAATTCTAGAAATAAAAATAACTATGCAAAACTAAACTTAATACTAAAAATTGTAACTATAGTCTAAAAATCTAAAGGTAATAAAACTTAAAAAAAATTATTATTTATTATTTTTTTAAAAAAAAAAATTTTAAATTTTTTTTTTTTTTTTAAAAACGAAATTTTTTTTTTTACAAATTTTTTTTTTTTTTTTTTTTTTTTTTTGCAAACGAATTTTTTTTCTTAAAAAAAAACGTTTTTTTTTACAACTTTTTTTTTTAAAAAAAATGATTTTTTTTTTACAAATTAATAATTTTTTTATAATTATTATTTTTTTTCAAAACTTTTTTTTTAATTCATTTACTATTAATGAATAGTAAATGAAAAGAAATTAATTAATTTACTATTCACATGAAAGCGACATGATAGAAATTATTAATTACAAGTTACATAATATACCCCTGAAGTATTTAATAAATACGACTTTTTAAAACTTTACGTATCGATTCTAAAATATTATTATATTATTATATTCTATTTCAATATTATTATATTCTATTTTAATATTATTATATTATTATATTTTATTTCAATATTATTATAATTAAAAATATAGCGTTTTAGCGCTCCCCGGCAGCGGCGCCAAAAACTTGATGTGTGCAGCGGGGTGTACGAAATAGTATTAATTTTTACTACAAAATGCGACGAAATATTACACAAGTTTTATTTATTTATTTATCGAGTGGATATACCTAAACCTTGCTACAACACTTATAGGCAGTGTACCTAATCGTAGAGTAGTGTAGTTTTTAGTAAGTCCGGTTCGTTCCACAGGGAGCTGGTGAAGTTAACGCTATATTATTAAGTTTATTTGTAAAAATATATATATAAATAAGTAGTAGTATTATTATAAAATGGGGGTTTTACCGTTTAATGACCGGTTTGTCGATTTTAAGCGTAAAAATAAATGACAAAAATTAAAGTGCGTAAAATAAATTGCGATAAATAAAATGACAGAAAATAAAATGACAGAAAATAAAAGTGCGATGAAAAATACAATAAAACAATTATGCTTATTTAAACTTCCGTAATCATGATGTTTAACGTTTTGATTTTAATTAATTGTTACTCGGGTTAATTGTCCTTTGTCATGGTTTATTTGATACCTATCTGGTTTTTATCCATAATAGTCCATCGGTCATAAATATAAAATGCGAGTGTCCTCGTCAAATTACCCTTATACCCGAATTCAAATATTCCAACTAATTAAGGATTTAAACTGTGACGCAGTTATCACTTCTGTCAACAATTACACCAGTTATCACTGTATGTAATCTACCCCTGTTTTGATTAGATATGAATATTAATTTACCCACTTGATCAGTTTGAATAATCAATTACCCAACCCGAATAATTAATTAAATGATTATAATAGATTCCATATGAACGTCACTAAATAGGACAACCATAATCATTATTAATTATTAGAATAATTAATTTGAAGATAGGTTCGACAGACTCCAATGAGTTGTCACTCAATTAGACAATACCCCCCATCTATTAATAGTCAATAGTCCAATTTCCACAAGTGTCGGTCTTTTGCCCAAACCTTAATTATGGTACAAAATCCAATAACCCCGTCTTAATATTTAGTCAAACATCACGATTACTTCGGCTTAAATAAGCATAATAATAACTTAGTTACGAGACATTAATTTAAAAAGGAAGAACATAACTTACAGTGATTATTAATCGCGTAGCGTTACACGGACAGAGTTCCTACTTTAAAACCCGTAAAACATTTCTTACAATAACCCAATTATTATTAATCTTAAATTAAACTTAATATTATAAATATAAATATAAATTACATAAGAAAGAAAGAAGATTGGAAAAAGGTGTATCTAAATCATCGATTTAGATGGCCTTTTATAGGCAAATGATAAATTGAAATTTTCACTTATGACCCCTGAACTATGCTCAATTAACAACTTTTTATTATTTAATATTATTCTTATTATGAATTATTTAAATATTATATTATATTCTTGTGCATAGTTGACTTGTACTTTCAGCTCCGTTGCGTCGAGCGTTGAAAGTTGGTTCATGCCTCGGTTCCGGATTTTCGAACGGTCTTTCGTACTATTTTATATCGTGTACTTTGTGTTTTGCGTCTTGTACTCTTGTCATTTTTAGACGTTTCTCATCAATAAATTGAACCACTTTAATTGTATCTTGTACTTTTTAGCTTTTCGGACCTTTGTGTCTTCAATTCGTCGAATCTGCCTTTTGTCTTCGCACTTATTTAATATAAACGAATATTACTTGAAAATAGAACAATTGCAACTAAAATCTTGTCTTTCTTGAGGGATAATGCTATGAAATATATGTTCCTTTTTAGCCTTATCAATAAACATGGTTTTTTTCGGTTCTGTGAAAAGTTATGGAACGATTACAGTGTGTACGGTTGGGCGGCGTTTGTTATCAACAAAAAGTTGAGATTGTTAAAAGCAGATTTAAAACTTTGGAATTCCTCGAATCAAGATACGGTTGTCATCAAACTAAAGTTAATTGAAGCAGAAATCAAGAGGTTAAAATCTTTTTACAAAAGTCGTGATCTCTCTCAATCGGAAATTATAGAATTGACTGCTTTAAAATTGTGCAAGAAGAAAGCTTCCATCACTATTGAATCGAAAAGGAGGTTACAGTCTCGTTTCCATTGGCTCAAGCTCGGTGATAAAAATTCGAGATTCTTCCATCTTGTTGCACGAATTCGTCAACAGTCATCTTACGTTGCAGGTATGCAAATCAATGATTCTTGGATTGATGATCCCTCTTTAATTAAAGAACATGCTGTTTCTTTTTTTGAAAAATTGTTTGACAGCCTTCCATCTATGCATGCTGTTATTGATTTGGATTGGGCCTCACTTGGCCTGGCCCAAGTACCGTTGTCTGTTTGTTCTGCTCTTGAAGGGCAGTTCTCTGTTGATGAGGTTTGTTTGGTTATTAAAGGTTTCGATGGTAATAAAACACCCGGCCCGGATGGCTTCACGTTACAATTTTTTAAGAAAGGGTGGCATTTTTTGGAGGTTAATGTTATGGAGATGTTTGCTCAATTCCATGACTCACCTTCCTTTCCAAAAGGATTTAATTCGTCTTTCATTGTGTTGATCCCAAAATCAAATTCGGCAAGAACCATTAATCAAATGCGTCCCATTAGTTTGATCAATGCTCCTTATAAGATTCTTTCTAAGACAATTGCTAATAGACTAAAACTAGCAATCCCGTCTATTATTAGCGAGAATCAAAACGGTTTCGTTCCTTCAAGGCTTTTAACGGATGGTGTTATGGTGGTTAATGAAATTGTTCACTTGGCAAAGAGTAAAAAGATTCCTATTATCTTGATTAAGATTGATTTTTCGAAAGCTTATGATTGTGTTTCCCATGAGTTCTTATTCTTGGTTTTACATAAGATGGGGTTTGGTTCAAAGTTCATTTCTTGGATTGCTACGTGTATTTCGAACATCCAATTTTCGGTTCTCTTAAATGGCTCTCCTTCTCGTGAAGGGGTAATGCACCGGGGCCTTCGCCAAGGTGACCCGTTGTCGCCTTTTTTGTTCATCATCATAACCGAAATCTTGAGTAAACTCCTCTCAAGAGATTTAGCCAATGGTTTCTTGGAAGGTTGCAAGTTTGGTAATAATTTGTCTATTAATCATTCGCAATTTGCGGATGACACGATCATTTTCGCACAACCAAATGTTCGTGAGTTAAACCGTATCAAGTTTATAATGGGTCTTTTTTTCCAATTATCCGGGCTTCAAATGAATGCTATTAAGACAACTTTATATGGCATTCATGTTTCTAAAGAAGACATGATTACTTTTTCGGCTATTTTCGAGTGCAAAGTGGGGACTTTCCCTATGGTGTACCTAGGTATCCCAATCGGTTTCAATTCTAATCGTATTGCTATGTGGGATCCTATTGTTAATAAGTTCAAAAAGAAGCTTGCCGGGTGGAAAGGTAGATGCCTTTCTTTTGGTGGTCGTTTGGTGATGGTGAATGCGGTTCTCTCTAATCTCCCTCTTCATTACATGTCGATTTATAAAGCTCCGGTGGCGGTGATCAAACAACTAGAACGTTATCGGAGAAATTTTCTTTAGGGGGGGATTGTCTTAAAAAGAAGACGTGTTTAGTTAAATGGGATATGGTGTGTCTTCCCAAAGATTTGGGAGGGCTAGGTGTCACTCCCCTTCGTTTTAAAAACCTAGCAATGCTTGTTAAATGGTGGGCAAAAATCAATTCTAACAAGCCTTGTCTTTGGAAATCTATAGTGACGTCCTCTTTCGGGTCTTCTTTTGGAAGAGACCTTATGCATAGTGACTCTCCTTTATTTGTTTCTCAAATCTCTCATATTTGGAGAGATTTGAATCAATTGCAACACGATCCGTCTCTTCATCCAATTGTTGGTCCTAATGTATGGAAATGGAAGGTAGGAAATGGTGATAAAATCTTATTTTGGCATGATGTTTGGTTAATTGATGGTTTGTTAAAAGACACATTTCCTTCCTTATTCGAATCAAGCCGTTTTCCTCTAATCAAGGTTAGCCAATGTTTTTCTGCCTTTTCTCCTCATGTACTGAAGTTTTGTGAGGGTGAATTGGGCTTTACACGCCCATTGTCTCTTTTCAATTCATTAAAAGCAAATGAAATGGCCCTTTTATTAGCTCCTGTACAATTGAACTTAATGAGGGAAGACAATTTATTGTGGTCGGCTGCTCCGGATGGGGTTTACTCTGTTTCAGATGCAGTTAGAATGCTTGCTTACTCGAATTCGGTTAATCCCCCAACGTGGTCAAAAGTCGTTTGGGGTAACAATGTTCCGTCTAAGGTTATGTTATTCCATTGGCTTGCTATTCGACATAGTATACCCGTGTATGATGTTCTTATTAAGAGACATATTTTGCCTTCGTCTCATTCCAATTTGTGTGTTTGGTGTTTGGAGGAAGTCGAAACGGTCAATCATTTTTTGTTGCATTGTAAGTGGACGTTCAAGGTTTGGTCGGATCTCTTTTCATGGTGGAAGTTGGTTTGGGTAATTCCTGGTTCTATAGAAGATTTCTCTTTAGATTGGTTCCACGGGATGGGTATTAAAGCGTCCAAGTTTTGGAAGTTAATAGGTCCCGCAACTTTTTGGGCAATGTGGTTGGCTAGAAACGACTTTATTTTCAATCGGAAATTTATGTGTCGTTCGGTTTTGGTTCGCAACATCAAACTCAAGACCTTCCTTTGGGCTTCAAATTTAAAGCTTTGCAACGGGTCACAATTCTACGTTTGGGAAAACAACCCGTCGTTACTTTGTTTTTAACTTTTCTTTCATTTGTATGCTTTTGGTTAGACCGAGTGTTTACTCCGTCTTTGTAACTTCCTTTTCTTCATCGTTTTGATGAAGAACGTTCCAATTAATTCAATGCTTTTCGCCTTTTTTTGAAAAAAAAGTTAATAAAAGTTAGATTACAGAAATATAATTCAGGCGGTATAACCGACCATATATAACTTAAATAACATAAATATAAATGTTAGTGAAGTTAATAAAAGTTAGATTACAGAAATATAATTCAGGCGGTATAACCGACCATATATAACTTAAATAACATAAATATAAATGTTAGTGAAGTTAATAAAAGTTAGACAATTTCTTACCTAGATTAGTGACGTGTGCTTGCTTAGATAAACCTTGATTATACGGAGCACTTCGTGCTGATAACGTGTTATAATTTAGGAGTTTTATAACTACCTTTAGTTGTCTGGTTCTTGACTATAGACTACTTGATTAAAACAAGTATACCAATGGAGTAAATGTATATGTAAGAAGTATATGTATTAAGAAATGGTGTAAAAACTACATCATCATTACCCACATATTTATACTACAAATATGAACTGTACATTTAATGGCTTATAAAATTGTGCAGCCAAAAATTTGACTTTTAGAAATGATTTCTCACAACAATTAGCAGTTTCTTTTCTTTTCTGGTATTTTTTTTTTTTTTTTAAATGTCATACTACTCTCTTTTTATATCCAGTTCAAGAACAAGAATACATTTAATAATTCCTCTCTTATCTTAAAACTCAATGACATAACGATAAAGATATTTTAAATCTCTTCTTTTCTTTTCTTTCTTCCTAATATTCGGGAGCTGCCATTAAGTAATACCTTTAATTAAGATGTATTAAACAGGTTATGTAATCTTTTAAACCCTTTAGCTTATGTTCCAGAATCTTAAAGACCATAATTGATAAACATTGTTTAATCTTAGAAGCATTAAAGCTTAATATCTAAAACAGGTTATAGAATACACTCATTACGTCGTGTGTTGAATGTCCGGTATAATCACAAGATGACCACGCATTACTACAATTTAATCTTAAAGAGATTTGATAATTAACAATGACTAGAAAAATCAAATCGTAACCTTTTCTAGATTTACTCAACAAATGAGCAAGAGTCAAAACTCAAAACGAACCCAATTTCTTAACCTATGCTTCTCTCCCCAATTTCAGAGTGATAGTTAATTCTGTTTCAATTTTTAAGCATCATAATAGATCAAACAATGATTTATCAGAATACATATACCTCACCATAAACTATTAAAGGTTCAGTAAGCTATCTGTTAATTAACAAGTTAAAATGACCAACTAAGATAGTAAGATCGCACGTGTATCTCTCCCCTGGTTCTGAATCACAATCATCCTCCTAAGTTCCAACATCATGTCTCCTTCAGAATTCTGTATGCACAACTACATAAAAACTCGAATTAACTCCATGTTATATGACCAGTTATCTCTACAGCAATAATATATAAACTGTATGGTTTTGAAAGCAGAAATAAAAACAATAAATAAATAAACAAGCATATAAGTGTAGAGCATTGTACCTAGGCAGTTCATAAACTATATCGACCCGAAAGTGTTAACCAAATCAGCTTCTTTTGGTTGGTAAATCACCTTCTCAAACATATGTTGAAGCCTCTCATGTTGCACCATTGCTTCTAAAATCCTATCACCCGATTCACTCGTCGAAATTTTACAACTCGAACCGTCTTTATTGTTAGAACAAAACACCAATTCAGACAGTAGTGTCTTCTCAACCTGCCTAATATACTTCTCACCTTCCATTAATCCAGTAACAAGATGATAAACATACACAATTTTTTCCTGACCGAGCCTATACGCCCTGCTTATCGCCTGTCTTTCGGCAGATGGGTTCCAATGAACATCGAGCAACACAACTCGATTCGCACCCACCAAATTGATCCCTTCAGAACAAGCCTTAAGTGATGCAAGAAGAACTTTAACTTCACTTTTAGGACCGTTTAACATACTAATCGACGTTTGTCGATGCTTCTCATCTTGTTGTCCATCCATGTACAATATTTCTCTACCTTCAATCCAATCAAAGTTAGTTTTTAATAGCTCCTTAATAAATTCCAGTGGCTTTAATGTACTGACTGAAAACTAAAACCTTGTCGTTTAAAGCTTCACAAAGCTTAATAAGTTCCATCAAGAATTCAGTCTTGACCCCACAACGAGGATCGTTTTTAAACGTATCAAGCGTTTTTCCATACTTATTACCATGATCAAGATGTGGAAGAAGCAGTGAAGGATGAACAGACACTAACGACATCAAATGATTGTTTTCAAATGACTGTTTTGATCCCCGAATCTTTCCAAGAAATGTTTTTTGTGTTTCGGTAGGGTTTAAAACAACCAAAGCATCCCTTAATCCGGGTAACATTTCTTGAAGAATCGTTCCTTTGTGTACATGCACAAAAGGGTCAATCAAAGGTTTCAGGTGTTCCAATTTTTTTCGATCTTTCTTGACAGAATTCGTGATCAAATCCCATTGCTCTCTTGCTGAATTACTTTTTCGTCCATGCTTGAGGGTAAAAACGTCATTTCTCAACGACGAAAGCCCTAACGAATAAAAAGGATTCACCAAACAGAAGGTGTTATATAGCTCGTCGAAATTGTTCTGAAACGGTGTTCCAGACAAAATGATGTTACGCTTCGTTTTGACATTTAACAACGCCTTCCACATCAGACTCTGATCGTTACGAGGAGTATGCCCTTCGTCAAGTACTAAAACGGTCGGAACTTTAAGGAGCACGTTTTTTATCTCGTCATCTTCATAGTTATTTGCAGGTTTTTTCCTCTTACCTTCTTCACCAGCGAGGTTTTCGAACAATCTATAAGTAATCCCCAAAACACTTGAACTTTTCTTCCAAGAATACAACTTTAACAAACGTGAACCGAGTAAAGATTTTGCTTTCCCAGATTGTTTTAAAAGGTTTGCAGCAACTAAATTTTCATGTCCCGAACACTCGGTGCTATTCAAGTTATGAAATGGAAAATCAAAATTCCATTGTTTAAATTCTTTACCCCATGTATGTAGCATTGAACGAGGAGCGATAATCAAAGGTCTAGAATCTGGATACATTTTCATAAATGCTTGTAGAAACACAATCGTGAGGCGGGTTTTACCAGTTCCAGGTGCATGAGAGATTATGCATCCGCTTCCACCTGTAGAAAGACGTTTTTCTAAGTTATCGATAAAAATCCCTCCACCTACTCTCTTCCAAATGAACTCGAAACCGTCACGCTGATGTGGATACATTGATTCTCGAACACCGGGAGCCAAGTCCCAAACAGTCCCTTTGTCGTAATTACCTTCGTTAGAATCATGATGGCAGCCAGATAGATGAAGGTCAGAGAATTTCCTGTTGTTTGTTTTGTCTTGGTCGTATTCATGCCTGCCATGCCCTCCTTTTCGGCTCTTATTACTCTGCATATAAGACAGCAGAAAAAAAACTATATCAAGTTGAGACTAAGGTGTCGTTTGTTTTTGAGTCTGCAGATATTATTATGTCTTATGTATGCACACGACGTTTTTACTGCACATTGTTTGTTTTTCTGAAGAAGACATAAGATAAAAGAATATCTTATTCTGTCTGCAAACTCGCAGACTTAAAATATGCATTAACATATTTTGTAGACTTAAAAAATATGCATTAACTTATCTTGCAGACATAAAAACAAACAATTTACACTATCAGCTTTGGGTCACATCTTCTCTACAGACAAAAATATCTTAATAAAAAAAACAGCACATAATCGAACATGTTTAAGTAAGAACAAGTTGAGACTAACCAGAGGGGGTAAAATATCTTTAATTTCCTTCTCAACATATGAACAACGTCTACAGATGATCCCATACTCCTCATTGAAAGTAAGATGATGTTGTCCTTGTTGACAACAGGTTGATTTATCAGTTCCGTCCACCTTAACGTCACCATTACCACGATTAACCTGTGCATTGCATAATATGAGAACAGTGTTTTAAGCGCGAAATCATATATGCATGCTAAAATATAGCTCATTTAATTTCTATGTTACATTAATTAATGAATTAAATACTTACGGCAGAATTGCTAGAGCAACCAATTTCTTCAAACTGCAAACACTCGTACATCTCACTGAAAAGCCCATCCATTTCAATATCGATTTCTGATTTCTCCGGTTCTATAACGTCCTCATCATCAAACTTAAATATATACGACTGTACTTGCTTAACAGGTATTTCTTTGACAGGGTTGTCTTCTTGAGGCCTGACATAACTTTTAAGTAGCTTATCCCCATCATCATCCCTTAACGTATCTGCTAAAATCCCTATAACATCAATTTCTTTTTCGTGCTTTTCAGTTGATCTCCTACCAGTCTTTTGGGTGCCCTTTGTATCTGTCGTTTGCACACGAGCATCATCCAAGGCAGTCTTTTGCTTCTTTGAACTGCCCTCAGTAGCTACCCACTTGTCTTCACCGATACAACGTTCTTTTCTACTAGTGCCATGCTTAAAAATCTTACCTTTCTTGTTCTTCATCCCTTCACAGTCAACATCATATTCTTCATATTTATCATCATCTAGTACTTTTCTGGAAACCTCAGTCCAAATAAAATCGTTATCAGGTGACTTTGAATTTTTTGGATCATCATCACCTTCATCTTCAGATGACTTATCAGAATCTGTTTGAAGCTTTACTGGACTCATCTTCACCTCATTGCTTTCAACACGAGAACTATGTGAGGGATCATAATCATCCAAACAAGACTCATCATCACCCAAGTATATCACAGCATCATCATCATCATCATCATCACTTTCATCAAGGAGACCACCTCCATGTGATCTCACACTAGTATTACCATTCCTATCCTTATCACCCATATATGAATGAGCATCGTAACCATCACTGGTTCGTTGTGATTTATCAGCTCCCAAACGAACCCTATCTGAAATCGAAAGCCCTTTTTGAAACTTTTTCTTGTTTTCCCCACATATAGAAACCTTTTTGACATCACCTTTGGTTTGAAAATCATCATCATCATCATCATTATCATCATCATCATCATCGTCGTCGTCATCATCATCATCGTCATCATCATCATCCTCATCAACATCAACAACAACATCATCATCATCATCATCATCATCATCATCATCATCGTCGTCGTCGTCGTCGTCGTCATCATCATCATCATCATCATCATCATCATCATCATCATCCAGGTCTATCTTATCAATGAAACTATCTTGACTCACATTCTTACATTTATTCACAGATACTCCCCTGTTCAAATTGTTATCACACTTTATCTTTTTCCCCAAATTCTGTTCAACCCTAACTTCAACCTCATCTCCTTCACTCTCCTCACGTGATCGGCGTGACCTTCCACTACTTGATTTCTTACTCAACTCTGTGTAAAGCTTAGCATAACATGAACGCGTCCGCTGATGCAACTTCGTCTTCGAAAAATCCATCACTTAATAACTCAATTCTCTACACCTGTACACCAAACTTCAACTACACACGCACCAAAAACACACACTATCTATCAGTTTACAAACAAATCATAAGTGATTGCAACACACAGAACAACAACCACATTCATAAACCTGATATACACTATATAAATATGAACATAAAGATATATAGGCACACACATTTAATGCATTAACTTCGAATTTGGCGATTCAATTGCGACTTTAAATCGAGAACCTAACCACGGTTAAACCTAAAATTAAGTAAACTTAATCGATAGAGAATAAATTGCAGTACTCACCGGAAAACAGATGACGTCATTGAACAAGTTGAATTTTAAATCGCGATTTTGACGGGGAATAAAAATTCGAAATCGAGTAGCTGGTAGTCAAATTATGTTCTAGATAGGGAAACAAATAAAATTAAATCGGAATTAGTAAGAGGAAATTATTATGACAATTGATTCACGAAAGAAGTAACCGGGAAGGCGCGAAAAACTCTGATTTGCGATTTACGGGTAATTTCAAGAAAAGTTAATGCATGGTGGGCCCCCACCAAAACCTTCCTTTGTTGGTTTATCGCATTACCGTGTTGTACACATTGCAACGAGTATGGTACTCTTTTCCTTCAAAGTGGAAACAGGGGTTTAATAAGGGTATACTAGCCAATTATTACTCTCATATAACTAAATATAGTAACTAATTGTAGCATCTCACATTTTCGTAATTATCATTGAGAAAGTGGGAATGCATTTTTTAGAGTTTGATTAACAGGAAATAAACGTTTTTTATTTTAGAAAAAGTTAAATTACATAAGTTTTGAACATATACAACTTTTTTTTATGACAAAAAAATTCACTAAAAACTAGTACGGAGCTAGAAATTACAAGATACGCATATAGTTTAGTAACCACAACGTCTAGTAGTTTATTTTATAAACTTTAGGAACTATATATTCGATAATGAAGCATCTCCGAAACCTTGAATCATTGAAAATGATATTGTTTCTGAGCCTTGAGCCTCTAGATGATCAATAAAGTAGAGAGGACCTTGGTTTCGGCAAAAGCCAAGACCAAATATCATCAAAGAAGGAAGTGAAAAATTCATCCAAACACCAATTTTGCACCGGACCAAGGGGCGAGTTTATAGTAGTAGGAGTGGGGTTTCATGACCCACTAGTGTAATTTTTTTTTTATAAAATGTATATTTCAAATTGTGTAGAACACCACTAAATTTAAAGATATATTTTCAAAATTTATAGTTTATTTTCAAAAATTTCGGGGACTCTATTGCGTTTTCATCCGGGATTCGCCACTGACCGGACCACAAATAAGTGAAATTTAACTGCCAATAGCCAACTATAGCTGACATGATAATAACTAATTAGGAAATGATTTAAATGACCTAAATTAGGTTATAGTCCTAATGTATACAACTGAATTCTGTCTCACTGTTTATTGGGTTGATAATTAGGAGATGTGTAGTATACCAAACAAATTGTCCATTATGATTACTTCAAAAGTTTTGTACGCTTAATACTGGTTTATAGAATATCTTAAATTTAAGCTACAGTGTAGCTAGTGTGCATATATCATACCATGTAACTATTGTGCATATATCATACCATGCAATCAACAAAATAAAACGTCTTGACATAATTAACTACAATACATGAATGTTCATTTTTTGACGCTTTCAATATTTTTAATATTTTTGACTCTAAAACATATAAATAACTTGACATCTTTTTAACACCTATAAGTGTCAAAAAGTTAGAAGCGAGGGAAAAAATGTGTCAAAAATTTTAAGATGATGTCAAAAACTTTTTAGTCCTATTTATTGAGAAATGATAGGGCCACTCAATTTTTTACACAAAATGTCCCACACACTTATGTGACCTAATGACATGTACCTCCACGTAAGAGCTTCGAGTGTTTCTTTATTTTTACTCACGTACAGGGTATATATTTATTTTTAATAAATTATCCTTTCCATCTATATAAATTACTTTCCAACTATTCAAAATATCCACGTACTCTCTTTGTTCCCTCAAAAAAATCTCTTTAATATCCATCCATTGTTAAATTAATAGAGCTTTCGAAGATAACTAGTTGTGGAGCCCTCGCTTAGCGCCGGGGCTCCGTTTTGAATGCGAGTTAAAAAAAAGTCTTGATCTATTTTGTAAAAAAGAATTTTTTTTCGACATCTAACATTAAAGGGTTGTTTGTTTTGTGAAAGTTGCTTCTTTTAGCGTTCGGGTTTTATTTAAAAAAAAAAGTTAGTAAAGTGGGGGTTCGATTTGTTTTTTAATAAAAGTTAGGGGGTTAAGTTTGTGAAATTTGAAAAAAATATATGTATAAAGTGGTAGTTCGATTTCTATTTTAATAAAAGTTAGGGGGTTAAGTTTGTGAAAATTGAATATTAGTAATAAAAAAAAAAAGTTAGTAAAGTGGGGTTCGATTTGTATTTTAATAAAAGTTAGGGGGTTAAGTTTGTGAAATTTGGGAAAAAAATATACGTATATAGTGGGGGTGCGATTTTTATTTTAATAAGGGTATAAAGTGGGGGTGCGATTTGTATTTTAATAAAAGTGGGGGGTTAAGTTTGCGAAAAGTGTTAATAAGAGTATAAAGTGGGGGTGCGATTTGTATTTTAATAACAGTTGGGGGGTTAAATTTGCGAAAATCGGAAAAAGGAATGATACTATTCATTTGTCCTTTGCCTTTTAGATATAGGTATATAAAGTGGGGGTTCGATTTGTATTTTAATAAAAGTTAAGGGGTTAAGTTTGTGAAATTTGGGAAAAAAATTTACGTATAAAGTGGGTGTGCGATTTGTATTTTAATAAGAGTATAAAGTGGGGGTGCGATTTGTATTTTAATAAAAGTGGGGGGTTAAGTTTGCGAAAAGTAAAAAAAAGAATGGTATAATATATAATATATAATTACATAGAATCGTACGTATGATTAAAGGTGCTTAATTGCTAACGATTTTTATCAATCCACTGAGAGTATGATTTATGTACCTGTCATTCAAAATTGAAATCATACATCATTGTTTTCACTAAGATGAATCCAGTTTCATTTTTATCTTTTTCATTACTATTAACCTTTATGTTCATCATCACCACATATTAGATTTTTGGCAGCACATACCAAAAAACCATCCAAGCCACTTCATGTTATTGTAATATCGGCTTTAACTTTTTAACACTTTTCAATCATTAACCAATTTAATACAGTAATATGTACAATTTATCCTCACCTTGTGTCAGATGAAATTAAGAAGTAATATGTATCATTAAAATCTAGTAATGGATGAAGATAATTTAGAGTAGAAAAATGATAGGGCCATAAGTTGAATATTACTCCGTAATACAGTAATGCATATATGTAGATATATTACTCCGTAGTATTTTTTTAAATTTAAATGGAAATGATAATAATGAGCAAAAATAAAGGGGGTATGACGTGGAGATATATGTCAGTCGCCACATCAGTGTGTGGGACATTTTGTGTGAAACAATTGAGTGGCCCTATCATTTCTCTAACTTTTTAACGTTTTTAATTGTCAATGAGTTTTTCTTTTTGATGTCAAAAATTTTGTAAAACTTAATGTTGTCAAAAACATGTCAAATTATTTATATTTTAAAGCGTCAAAAACAAAGTAAGTGTAAAAAAAAATGAAATCTTCTTTGTAGTGACATTACAAGCTAATTAATGTGTAATTTATGGATGAAGAGGCAATTAGTCGTATAATTGGTGATGCATTGAGGTGGATATGTGTTGATTTGTTAAAGAGTAGACATTTAATATACTTAAATGCAACTTATTGATTGGCAGGTATTAGTTTTCTTAGAGTACTTTATTTTTTCAAGCATCCATATATTCTTATAATTAACATGTAGTAGTATTAACATACAAAAACACATCACTAAAATATGGAAATCTTCTCTTCATGGCTTCTTATAACAAGCACATTCATCTTCTGCATCTTTCAGTATACTTTAAGATCCACGAAAAGATCAATGGTCATGGCTAGTCCTTATAAGCTTCCTCCTAACCCTCCAAAACTTTGTATACTTGGAAACTTGCATCAAATACTAACCAAACCTCACCATCAATCTTAAACATCAAAGAATTAAGTGATGACGACAAAGACTTTGTTCATGCCATAATTGAGTTATCATCCAAAGAGAATGCTTCTGCTTACCGATTGACTAATTAAAGATGATATCAAAGCACTAATTATAGTAAGTAATCCGCTTTCAAATTTTTTTTGGTAAGCGAGGAACCCTCCTATGAACGAGCACATTGGCTCCCCATAGAAGGTAAAACCTCGGGTAATCAAGCCCCCCGAGCGCGAGACCTGGTACCGGGTGAATTGCGCATTATGCACACCCTCTAGTCACACTCCCTTTTTTGAACAATTTGGCATAGCCATGAATTGAGCCCGGGTGATATGCTTCATTGGACAACTCGGTGACCACTCAGACAAGCCTTATAAAGTTAATATATTGAATTGATTTTTCCCAAATAGCTTTCAGGATGTACTTGCCAGCGGAGTTGATACAATTGTCACCACAATAGTATGGGCAATATCTGAGATCGCTAGAAACACTAGGGTAATGCAAAAGTTGCAAAATGAAATCCGAAAACAAACAGAAAGAAAACAAGAATTGCAAGATCTCGATATTACAAAAATGGCATATTTGAAGATGGTGGTGAAAGAGACACTCAGATTGCACCCGCCTGCTCCATTATTGATCCCACACGAAAGCTTGAGTCATTGTCAAGTTGGGGTGATATCCTGCCATATACAACTGTTTTGGGTATAGGTCGGGATCCCAACATTTGGGGAAACGGTGCCAACGAGTTGTATCCATAAAGGTATGAGAATTTTGATGTTGAATTTGCATTGATGCCGTTTGGAGGGGGAAGATCGAAGATCGTGTCCAGCAATGAACATAGCTCCTACAACTATATAGTTCGTGATAGCGAAATTTGATTGGATACTTCCGAATAATGCAAAGAATTTATTGATAGCGAGTCTTCTTTACTTATTTAATTGGATGCTTCCGAATAATACAAAGAATGAAGATTTGAACATGGAAGAGGAGGGTTTCTTTGGTTCTACATAAGAAATTTCCACTTTACCTTGTGACCTTCAAGTATAATTAGTCAAGTATAATTAGGAAGATTATTACTAATCGCTACATGTCTCTAGATAGAAGTACGTACTCCACTTTTTAAGTGATGCATAGAAGCTTAGGTGCTTTTATTTAATGATTATATTTTATATTTTATTTTATGGATGTAGAATAACTTATCTGTTTCATTATAAATGGATTTAAGTACGTGTGATGTGATATAGTAACTAAATTGCAATGATATTTTATCATTATTTGTATCTAGCTTTGGTTTTATATAAAGTCACTAAAAACACTATTTTCTCTTGTGATTAATTTTTGCTATTTTTATAAAGAGCTCTCCAAATCATCAAAGTTAAAGAAGGTGAATTAGTACCCCACACAAATGCAATCAAACCGGATCTCACAAATGTGAATAAAAGAGCAAGGCTAGAGTTTTGTTTATCTATGGTGACCCGATCCTTGTCAACTCCAAGTCCCGCATTTCACGATAACTTTAATGTTGTACATATTGATAAAAAAATGGTTTTACATATCAAGATCGTCAAGATGCTATTACCACTTTAGAACCCGCTATGCGTTCAAGCAAGTACCGAGTTGCGGGGACAATGGAAATAAAGCCTATGATATTGGTGACTAAGAAGTTACACGTGTGTGGTTAATGATTAATAGAGAAGGTCCTACCGGCGATAAGAGCAAAATGGCCACACGGTCATTTGGGTCCAATATTCATTCAACATGATAATGCAAGGCATCATATTAGTGTTAATGATAGTAAGTTTCTTGAAGCATCATCTCAAGAGGGATTTGATATACGACTTCTTTTTCAACCACCAAATAGTTCCGATTTAAATGTGTTGGACCTTGAATTTTTTCGAGCGATTCAATCACTTCAAGCGCAAAAGCCTTTGGGTTGAATTGATGATGGTTTCGCCGGTGCAAAATTCTTTTGATAAAATGCAATCTTGTGAGCTAAATAATGTTTTTCTAACTCTTCAAACATGTATGAAGGAAATAATGAAGGTTCACGGTGGCAACGATTACCAAATACCACATATAGGGAAGAGTAAATTAGAAAGGCAGGGTAACTTGTCAATGCAAATTTGCTGTGATCAAAACCTCATAGATGAGGTTGTTTTGAGTTTGGAACAATAAACATAAGTGAAAGGAGAACGTAAGTGAAAGGAGTTAAAAATGGTGAAATAGAGTCAAGTTTTTGAAGTATCTATACTGATGATACTGAAGTTTTAATTTTCATTAAGTTGAATGTTTAATGGTTTAAGATTCATGAACATACATGTGACATCAAAGAGTTTAAATGCTCGATGTAATTTTGTTTATCATATGTAATGGACTATGAACCGTTTATGTTTTCTATTTTGTATACATGAGTCACTATGTGAAGTAAGAGAAGACATATATATGTATATATACTTTGGTTTTATGTTTATAATCATGTTAGGAGTATTATAGAAAAAGTTGTTTATATGGTTATCTATTTATGAAAGTGGACTATCAGAATGAGATAGTCCGAAATAAAATACTGAACTATTGAAATGAGATTGAGGGATACATGAGTACTAAACTCAAGTTCACTCAATTTCAAGACCACTCAATTTGAACATTATTCTAGAAAAACTCCAAGTATTAATCCACATGTGATGTATATTAAAATAAATGTTATTTACTCCGTACTTTCTTGAGTGTGGAATGATCTCCTATTTTTAATGACAAAATTACACGGGTCCTGTTTAAAACTACAATGGGAGTTCAAAATTTTATTTTTTTTGACTTAGATGGTCCTGTAGTATGCATTATTTTACGAGGAGTCCAATTCGCAAACTGCTGTT
Source organism: Rutidosis leptorrhynchoides (assembly GCF_046630445.1). Lineage (NCBI taxonomy): Eukaryota > Viridiplantae > Streptophyta > Magnoliopsida > Asterales > Asteraceae > Rutidosis > Rutidosis leptorrhynchoides. The sequence goes on along the minus strand of NC_092337.1, from coordinate 437,506,278 downwards.
AAAAACTCTGTTAAAGTTCCCTCACATGTAGTGCACATGAGGGTATTTTCATCAATTTAGACCCCTCTTGTCGTATAACCCATCAACCCACCCTTAATTCCCACCTACACATGCACGTCCCAAAAGAGTTTCCTCCTTTTTAATTTTACCTATTAGGAAAAATTCCTCACCTACCTTTCTTGATTCAAGACTCAACCTACACCTTATTTTCAAGATCAAGATCTATATAAAATAAATATTATAAAGGCTACATTCCTTACTACATGAAATCATTTGAAGTAGGCTCAAAATCAAGATTGCTTCAATCAACTTTGACCAAGACCCTAAATTACAAATTACAAACCCTAACTAAATTCAACAAATAATCTACGATAGTCTACGACGACAGTTTCTAGCGGTCTATGGCGGCAGAAGACGAAAATGGGGTGTTTCTTGTTGAAAAAAAAAACCCTTGCTACTGTACCCGGTGCCGTGTCGGAAAACACTTGCAGAAGATTACCTGAAAAACTAGCTAAAAGGGGTCGAAAAAACTTCCGGTGGCTTTAAAAGGGTGGCGCGTGACGGCGCGTTTCGTAACAGATGCCGGTGAAAATTGTACTCCCAGGTTCGGAGAAATTATGCGAGTTATTGGTGTAGGCGTGGCTTCTAATTCGCACGGAAATTAGGAGCAATTTAGGTCCAAAAGTTGTATATTTGGCAGGAACACCCCGACCATGTGTTTACTTTGTAATTTGTAAACCCACTAGACCCACCCTGAAAGAGTCGAATGCCGGAAAATTACCTCCACCGGGTCCCCGCACATGTGACATGAGCAATCATCATCCCACTACCACAAGAGTTGTAAATTCTTGTCGCGAGTGGGGATTGAACATGCACCTATTTTGGGTTCAAGCTTCCACAAAGTGGGTCCCAGCTTCAAAGGTATCGCGTACCACTTAGCTATTGCTACTTTGGTAATTAGGAGCAATTTGCGATCAAGGTTTGGGCTTTTTTTTTTTTTTTTTTTTTCATTTGTTTGAGGTGCAACGGGGTCAGAGAGAGACCTTACCGGAGAGAGAGAAAAACATTAATGTTGTAGTGCGCCACACTTTATAATGATGAAATTGTTTATGTTATATTGTAGTTCATGTTTGTTTAATGAAGTTTTGTTAAGCTTTGTAGAGACAGGAAGGAAACTGACATAAGTAGCCAAGCAAGTAACAAGTTAAAGAGGTTCAGAGGAGCTTAAAAGACCAATATACCCTCATGTGCAACTCATGTGATGGAACTTAACAGAGTTTTTAACGTTGTTAACGAAGTGGACTACTTGTAAAACAAATGCATACTACAATGACCTTCTATGTTGAAAAAATTCTTTTGAACTCTTTATAGTTTTGAAAATACCACAGGACCCATTTTGTCGTTTTGAATTATAGAATCAGCCTCTATTTCTCAGCACGTGCTCCAAAGTTGGAATCAGTTAGTTAAATTAGAGAAAGTTGGAAGTTGTTATGATGCACAGAAAGATAAAATAAAAATCCCATAAAATGCAAATATTTTATTTAATTTAATCTTTTGTTACTGGAAAATATTGTGTGAAACATCATGTAATCTCATGTTCTACTAATCTTAAGACAGATTGTGTATACAGAGGATTTATATTATATATTATATATATATATATATTTCAATTAGACAGATTTCGTCTTTGCCGGTAGCAAGAATTATATTATATCCCTTTCAATTAATCAATATGTTGCTAGTTCAATTTTCATTTGAGGCAAAAATACACGTAAATGAATTGATTTTGGTCAACTCTAGGAATTATCTATTCTATGACATGTCTAATTTAGATGGTAAATCGAAAACATTTAATTTGAAAAAATGAATCAAATGGGTCAAAATAAGTTGCCCAAAGTGTACTCTCCTATTTATTAGAAAAACTTCTATAGAAATCTATTGGATACACAATGAATCGCATGAAAAATGAATAAAAGTTGAAAGATAGTTGACTCATTTCAACCCAATTTGGCAATTTGACCCCTTATCCAACCTGTTCATTACACTTCATCTGCTTATTAGAAAGTTCAAAAGGGGTGATATCACTTAAAAAGCATAATAAAATAATTGCAAAGAAAGCCAAATTCTTTAACCGGAATTTCAAACGTGGCAGAAATAATGATATTTATGAAGGGGAGGAATACATTTGCATACCTGCATGCACGCACGCGCAGACTAAACCACAAGATTGGCATAAAGTTAGAGCATCTTTTATTGAGTGAGTTTTCACCAGATATATAAATAAATATAGGAAAATATTAAAAAATAATAATAATAATAATAATAACTTACGAGCAAAACACCAGATCTGCTAAGCAAAATCAGCAACTGAGATGCATCATTGAGTTCATCACTTCCTAATAAGCATATGAGCAGTACGTTGATCAAAATATTGACAAATAAATAAATGATAAGAGTAAAAACATTGACAAGTCTTACAAAGAGATTACAATTTGTCACATTTCTGTTGTTTGTATTTTAAACTAGTCTTGCAACATAAAACGAGTGGAGGCAACTGAATTCCCAAAGCAAAAGAAGACCCGAGAAATACAAAAAACACAAGGCAGAAATACGTAAATTTGGATTAACAAGAGACTATGATCCCGTTTGGCTCACGGAATCCAATGGGATTCCAGCGGAATTGGAGATAAATTTAGACATGACACGTGTCTAAATACAATTCAAATTCCACCGGAATCCCTTTGGATTCCGTGAATCCCATTGGATTCCGTGAACCAAACGGGGCATAAGTTTGACTATAGTGAACCACCAGTTTACATTATCAACAACCTATTCTTTTAGAAAGATGGAAACATACTTTCCTCTTTCCACTACAAGGCATCATGTATCCACCACCACCACAAGTATACCTAAATCGAACAACAAATGCTTAATTAATACGATATGAGTAGTATTTGTAAAGTTTGGCTAATGAAATACACAAGTAATTTACCCTTGACATATCACCATACCATATGAGCTCACTTACAATGCTTTCCCCTATTAAAATGATGCAACATAAAGCTCCCTCTAGTTGCAGACCAAAAGTAACACGTTACCTTAAAGCTATATCCTTAATCGATCAGAAACTGCTGCTGGCCTCTTACTTGAGTAGTAAATTTCCTGCAGTACAGATAAATTAACTCAGCAAACACTTTGCAATCCCAAAAACTAGGTTTTAAGGTCCCAAGGTTTATTCGAACATAATTATTTATATTTACAATAATAATATAATATTACTTGTGTATTTGTACATATTAGCGCGTAGAAGAAAGCATTGTATTCTTCTTTTCCACCCACCATTCTATCTTGAAGACGAACCTATACACTCGATCATCATTCACAAAATAACAAAAATAATCAGTTATCAATTTGCAAGTCATTGGTATAATACTACCAAGCCAAAAACACCTTCGCCCTAAGAATACGTCCAAGACGCTGAGGTTCTTGACGTCTTGAACACAACATGTGATGATATTTGAATAATCACATTTGCCTCACGAATATCTATTGAATTATCACCCACCTTTAAGTAACAGAAATAATGATTACAGCACATTAACAATTTACAGAACAACCATATAATCCACAACCAAAACGAATAAGTAAAGACGAATTTTGAAAGGAAAGCAGTGTTGACATCCTCGCTAGTTTTGAATGCCTCTAGTATCTTTCTTTGTTCTTTCAATATGGATGCACACGATAAATAAATATATTACTTCCCAGTTAACACATGTAGTTGCAAAATGTTGAATTGCCACCCTAGCCAAAATTATACAAGGAAGTACGAAACAAATTCGGAATACAGCGAAGATAAACACAAATCTTTGAACCGCTCAGTGAGGAACGATTCATACCATTCCCCACCGCTGCGATTTGGCTAACATTAACACGAGTGAAAAGAAAGGTCTTTCAGACTGCTTATAATCGTTATTTTTGTTCACAGTCGCTGTTCGAAGATATCACATCGCGTGCCGAATGCCACTCAGAACATACCAGTCATAGCCGGAAGAGTAGCTTAACCTAATACTGTCTTCTAATAGATTTACGTCAGAAACTTAGAATCTTCCATAGTCGCAAAGAACCCAATATGATAAAATCATACCCTTTAACAAAAATTGTTAGGTCGGATTCATCACGTTCTTGACTGATGATTTCAGAAACATTGGCCAACACATTTCGAAGTATTCCTCTTCATAATTGGCTTATCCCCCTTCAAAATACGTGTCCAGCGTTATCATCAGTAAGATTTCCCATATTAATGTCGTTTAAATTAAGCCGAATGCGCAACAGCGACGGCGACGCCATTTACAGATTTTAAAAGTGACGTAATTGAGGTTTTAGGGAGGTTTAGGCTTTATCGCATAGCCTTTAATACCTCCAAATTAGGGCTTCTAACAATGTTAATCTAACAAGACAAATTTACATGAATAGTCCTTGTGGTTTCCTCAAAATAACTCGATAGTTCAAATTTAATTGTTTTCACTTGGATAATCTCTTAGAAGACAGTATTAGATTAAGCTACTCCTTCAGCTATAACTGGTACATTCTGAGTGCATTCAGATCGGATTTTCGGGTTTTTATGTCGCGGTGAGATATCTTCGAACGACCATGAAAAAAAAATAACGATTATAAGAAATCTAAAAGACCTTGTGTTTACACTCGTGGTAATGTTAGCTGAATTGCAGCGGTGGGAATGGTACGAAACATTCCTCTCTGAGCGGTTCAATGATTTGTGCTTCTCTTCGCTGTATTCCGAATTTCAATGGTTACCAGACAAGGTTGGCTAATGGCGGCAATCTTTTGAGTGGGCAGCCGCCTTTGAGACTAAGCCTATCCACGAGTCTTGAGCTAAGGACATACATTAGAGTGTTTAGCAGTGATGGATTTATGAGGGAGTTCGTTACTAAGCTGCTTCTGAGATCTAGATGTCATATTTGAAATTTATTATTGGGTTAATAGTTGGTTAAATTAGATATTAGTATTGGGTTAATAGTAGATGATCAGATTTAGCCTCTAAACTTAAAGTTCAGAGAGGATAATAGAAAATAAATAGAAATTGCAGTTAGTGTATACAAAATGGACTTTCAACCCGTTTATTGTTCATTATAAGAAATTCCATAGCACCACCCCAACATTTAAATACTTCTTAGGTAAATTTCATCTTGTTTGAACATTACCTTGTGAGGTTTTGAATATTGCCTCATACTAACTTTTAATTAAACTAATAACTATCAACCCAAAAACACCAAAAAAGATATAAATAATAACATTTCAGCATTTAATTAAACTACTACATTATTAACCCAATAACACCAAAAAAGATATAAATAATAACATTTTAGCATTTAATTAAACTAACAATAAACTCAAATCAGACGTGACATCTAGACCTCAGATACGTTATCGAAGCAAAATCTCTCATAAATCCATCCCTCTTAAACACTGTCATATCATATTTGCTTTTCATCTCAAGACGTTTCTTGGTATAACGTGTTCGAATTTTTATTCTTTCAGGGAACGACATACCATCCAACACGTCAGCTCACTCAGAGGATTTCCGCAACAGATGTACCATTTCCGTTGACCACGGAAATCTGCCATACGTTGGAGAGTAATAGATATGTTTAGACTGCTCAGAAAAAACTATTTGTGCCTTCCACAACATCATGTTGATAACTACTGGGGTAGTTTAGATTAATACTGCTACCAATAACAATAACATTTAAATCCGAAACTTCCGCGGGGTTCTCGAAGCTTATGTGGTATAGATCAAACCCTCTAACAAACCCTGTTAGGTCAATTTGACCAGTTCTTGAATAATTATCTCGGAAACATTAAGGACAACGTCTCTTTGTACGCTTCGTCTTGAATGGTGATACGATAATGCTTCGTCTTTAACGGTGATATCACCGTTCGAGACAAATATCACCGTTCGAGACAAAGCATATCGATAGACGTGGTCCTTAATATATCCGGAATAACCATCCAAGAACCTAGCGAACCCGACCTGAGAGTGTTTGTTAGAGGGTTTGATCTGTACCACATGAGCTTCAAGAACCCCATAGAAGTTTTCGAATTCATATGTTATTGGTGGTAATATTAGTTTCAGCTCTTTCGCAGTTATTAACGGGATGTTGTGAAAAAATTTTATGTCAGCTTTGTTGGATTTTACGATACTGCGAGATTCCTTCGTACGATGAAGGTGAAAAAACATAACAATTACAATAAATCTAGACGACCTTTCCTTACTGTTGCTATCATGTTTGCTGAATCGCAACGTTCAAAATAGCAAGTCGTTTTTTGCTGAGCCGCTTAAACATATCCATTACTCTCCAACGTATGAGAGATTTCGTTGGTCAACAAAAATGGTAAATCTGTGGCGAAAATCTTCTGGCTGGGCCGCCGTGTTTGATGGTAAGTCGTTCCATTGAAAGATAAGATTCAAAAACGTTACACCAAGATATATGTTGAGATAGCGCAAAATAATATATGACGGTGTTTGAGAACGATTAATTTATGAGATATTTTGCTTCCAGAATGTAGCTAAGGTCTAGATGTCACGTCTAATCGAGAAAGCTAGTGGTGGTGGATTTAATATTTAATGTTTATGTTATTAAATTTAATACTCCGTAGTTGTTAAATTAAATATTAATATTTTGGCTAATAGTAGTTTATATCTATTTAGTTTTTAAAATGTTATTAAATATTAAACGCTTAAATGTTATTGTTTATATCTTTTTTTGGCGTGTTTATAGGTTTAATAGTTACTAGTTTAATTAAATGTTGAAAAGGTCAACTGATAGCTTCAAAAATGGTTGACGGTTTAGAAATGGTGGTTTACGACCTTGGGTTGGCCTTTTTTTCCAGTCAGATCTAAAACTCCGATAGCAGTGGAAACTACTGAGAGACCAAAACAGAAAACATCAATTTTTCGAAGCGAAACTCAAAGTTGGCAGCGGCGGCAACGACCCCACCCAAGATGAAGATGAAGGGGAAAATGGAGCGAGCTAGACCACGTGAAAAGCAACGAAGACAGGGACCTGACAGGAAATCCGTTCGGATTGCAGCAAAAAGACCAGAGCACCGATCATACCAACAGCAGCTATGTGAACTCCGGCAAAAACTGACCGCATTCCGGCAGCGGCAGGAAACAAGAACGGAAATCAGAATCAAACCAAATGGCGAGTATATCCAAACACGGGGAAGCCGGAAAACAAACGGAACCAAAAAAAAATCAGGAACCGGATAATCAACCAGCTAAATATAAAACCATTGTTTATCAAAGTAAAAAGAAAAACATGGAAAAAAATTCCGGCAGCGAGAAGCACCACCGGCCAAAACAAAAAAGCACAGATCTAGCACAAAAAATCTGGACAAGTCGCCAAATCGGACGTAGAGCTCCAAAAGAAGCTCGCCGCCTACGTACAACGGGCAAAAAGGCCGGTAAACAGACCGGCGGACAAAAAAGAACATGACCGAGACTTAAATTGAGCGATAAAAACAATAAATCTTACCCATATTAACACCCGAATAAAGAGAAATGTGAGAATCACACATTTCGCCACCTGTCACTGGTAAATAAAGGATAGAAGATGACTGGAAATCATTGCAAGTTCGTGAGGAAGGATAGAAAAGAGTGGATCCGAGTTAATAACGGGAAAAAACAGTGATGTATCTATTATATAGCCGTTTCTAAAATGCTTCTGAGATTTAGATGTCATATCTGAAATTTATTATTGGGTTAATATTTAGTTAAATTAAATATTAGTATTAGTATTAGGTTAATAGTAAATGATCAGACGTGACATCTAGACCTCAGATACATTGTCGAAGCAAAATCTTTCACAAATCCATCGCTCTCAAAACACTGTCATATCATATTTGCTCATCTCAAGATATTTCTTGGTATAACGTTTACGAATATTTATCCTTTCATGGAACGGCTTACCATCAAACACGACAGCCCACTAAGAGGAATCCCGCCATAGATGTACCATTTTCGTTGACCAAAGAAATCAGCGATGCGTTGGAGAGTAATAGATATGTTTAAACTGCTCGGCGAAAACAATTTCGTGCCATTCTAAACGTTGAGATTCAGCAAACATGATAGCAACGGTAAGGAAGGAGCTTCTAGATTGATCGTAATTGTTATCCTATTTCACCTTCATCGTACGAAGGTATCTCACAGCATCATAAAAACCTCCAAAACTGATCCAAATACCTTTCACAACCATCTGTTAATAACTGTTGGGGTAGTTTAGACTAACACTATCACAAATAACATCGGAATCCGATAGGGGTTCTCGAAGCTTATGTGGTACACATATCAAACCCTTTAACAAACACTGATAGGTCTGGTTGACAGGGTTCTTGAATAATTATTTCTGAAAAATTAAGAACCACATCTCTCGGTATGCTTCGTCTTGAACAGTAATACGATATGCTTAGTCTTGAACGGTGATATCACCGATCAAGACGGAGCATACCGAAAGACGTGATCCGTAACGTTTTCGAAATATTATCCAAGAACCTGGTCAACCCGACCCAACAGTGCTTGTTAGAGGGTGTGACATCTACCACACAGGCTTCAAGAACCCCCATGAAAGTTTCGGATTCATAAATTATTGATGATGGTATTAGTTTAAACTCCCCCGCAATTATCAACGGGATGTTGTGAAAGATATTCGAATCAACTTTAGAGGATTTTACGATGCTGTGTGAGTTCTTCGTACGATGAAGGTGAAAAAAGATAACAATTACAATCAATCAAGAAAACCTTTCCCTACCATTGCTATCATGTTTGCTGAATCTCAACGTTCAGAGTGGTACGAGATGTTTTTGCTGAGCAGTTTAAACATATGTATTACCCTCCAACGTATTGCAAATTTCCTTAGTCAACGAAAATGATACATATGTGGCGGAAATCCTCTGAGAGGGCCGCTGTGTTTGATTTTTTATTTTTTTTTTGGCAAAAATATTATGTATATATATATAAAAGAACCGAGGTTCCAGTGGTACAACATTAAACATATCATAACGATCTCTAGAGAAACTATGTTCGTTCTAAACGATATGAACGATACATAAGCACTATAAGACTTGCAACTGAAAAGTCAAACAAAGACAACCCACCAAACCTAAGCCTAAAACATAAACACATAAGCCCGATCCCGAATTCAACCCCGCAACAGCACTCCTCAGAAACCGCAAATCCAAACCAATCACCGGGCAACCCAGGAACACCTAACCCGAGGCCTATTTACCGAAGTCAACAATCACCGGCCGCTGTGTTTGATGGTATGTTGTTCCATTGAAGGATTAAAATTCAAAAATGTTATAACAAGAAATATCTAGAGATGAAACTCAAATATGATATGACAGTGTTTGAGATCAATGAATTTATAAGAAATTTTGCTTTGACAATATATTTGAAGTCTAAATGCCACGTTTGATCGAGGAAGCTAGTACTGGCGGATTTAATATTTAATGTTAATGTTATTGAATTTAATATTTGTTAAACCAAATATTAGTATTTGGCTAACGGTAGTTTATATCCTTATAATTTTTTGGGTTTATTGTTAATTTAATTAAATGCTGATATGTTATTATAATCTTTTTGGTGTTATTGGATTAAGGGAATAGATTAATTAAATGCTGAAATGTTATTGTTTCTATCTATTTGGCGTGTTCATAGGTTGATAGTTATTAACAATGACAGTGACCTGACAAGAAATCCGTCCGGATTGCAGCAAAAAGACCAGAGCACCGATGATACAAACAACAGCTATGTGAACTCCGGCAAAAACTGACCGCTTTTCAGCAGAGGCCGGAAACAGGAACGGAAACAGGAATCAGACCAAATGGAGAGTAGATCCAAACACAGGGAAGCCGGAAAACAAACGGACCCCAATAAAAACCAGGAACCGGAGAATCAACCAGCTAAATATAAAACCGTAGTTTATCAAAGAAGAAAGAAAAACATAAGTATATACTGGAAAAATAAGGACAGGTCGCCAAATGGGACGTAGAGCTCCAAAAGGAACTCGCCGCCTACGTATGACGGGCAAAAAGGCCGGAAAAGAGACCGGTGGACAAAAAAGAACATGACCGAACCTTAAATTAAAAGAAAGGAGCGATAAAAAATAATAAATCTTACCCATATCAACACCGGGATACAGAAAAGTGTGAGAACCATACCTTACGCCGCCTGTCACCGGTAAATAGAGGATAGAAGATGACCGGAATTCGTTGCAAATTCGTGAGGAAGGTTGGAAAAAAGTGGATCTGAGTTAAAAACGGGAGAGAAAAAACGCGAAAAGGAAGATGCCGGACCTAAGTCGAAGCGCCGGAAGGCCGATAGCGGCGGAGGTGAGTGCTAGGGTTTCCAACGAAAGTAAGAGAGAGAGGCTGTAGAGTTTTTATGTTAGAGAGAGGGGGGGCTGGTAAAAATAAGAATTTGTGTTAATATATTCTTATGGTTTTTGAAATTTTTGGAGATGATATTTCCGTTTGTAAAGAAAAATTTGGTTTTTTATTTGGGATAAAGATAAAGATATAGACGAGGATTGATGATTGATGAGCTTCACATGTCTAGCACATGTCTCTAGTTAACATTTAACGTATCAATTTCATTGAGGTAATGATTTTAAACTATTCGTGCAAAAATGCATGCTTCTTTACTATTTTTGTTAAAAAAAATTAAATTTAGACTATCTGTGTTTTTTTTGGGTTTTTTTTTTCGTTTCCCGTATGCTCTCGCATCCAGAGGCGGATCTAGAGTGTAAGGAGGGGGGGCGCCCGCCCCCGGTTGATTTCGAAATTTTAGTGTAAAAATTTTGGATTTTTCGACTTTGCCCCGGTGAATTTTTTTTTTTGCCCCAAAACCTTCAAATTTTGTTCAAAATTCTCTAAATTTTGACCCAAAACCTTCAAATTTTACCCACAAATCTTCAAATTTTGCCTAAAAACTTCAATTTTTTACCCCAAAACCTCCATATTTTACTCAAAAAAATTGCTATGGTTTTTAAAAAAATTTCGCCCCCGGTGGGAAAAAATTCTGGATCCGCCACTGCTCGCATCCCTACATGTACATTTCCTATCTATTAATAAGACTCCCTCCATTCCACCACAAGTATCCACATTTCCATTTTAGAATGTCTAATTTCAAGTGTCCACTTTTATTTCAACCATTGAGAAGAGGTTATTCTGGAGATAGAAGATTTCTGATTGGTGAAAAATGAAGTTAGTGATATTTACTAAAACTATGTGCAAAAAGTAAGTGGACAGTTATAGTCAAGGGCGAGTCTAGATTATACCCCGTGGAGTCACGAGACACCACTAGTTTAAAATTTTTAGGTAGAAAATACTTTTTAAATTGTATAAAACAACACTAAATTTAACTATAGGACCCCATATATTTTTCGAATTTAAAGCTTTTTCTTGAAATTGTATAGGATACCACTAAATTTAAATACTCGGACTACATATATTTTCGAATTTGTTATTTTTTTTTTAAAGTAAAAACCGCTAAAATAGCATTCAAATATAAGTAGTACTGAAAAAAAAAATCAAGACCCTATTGAGTTATGATTATGGAATTACCAGCGCTTATAGTGGGATGGGGAGAGTATTGCTTTGTCTTTCAAAAAACAAAAGGAAAAAAAAAAAAAAAAACTTATCTAAAAGTCTATATTCATCTTAGCTTGTAACTAGTGATTGAACTCTCGCTTCGCGTCGGGGGTTCGATTTTCAATGTATTTTATTGCGTTTAGTTTGTAAAATTATTTCGTGGCGAACGATGATGTCGTTGAACCGCAACTCGAGTCGAACTAAAAGGTATAACCTGTGAAAAATCTAAATGTTATTTTAAATTAACAATATATGTGCATCTCCGCGTTTCGCTATAGAATTGTCGATTTTTAAAAATATAACGCAAAATAAACGTGTATGAAAAGTACCCCAAATATTTAGCGTTTTTTAAAAAGCGTTCGTTTTGCGTATAGCTAGTGACATTGTGTTCCTAAAATTATTTCAAGTTTAACGATGGTGTTGGAAAAATTTGACTCGATGCGAGCGAGAAGATATTGTCCGTTGAATATTTGGGTGGAGTTTATTTAAGATTTTTTTATGAAAATGATAATTTGACATTTTTTTTTTTTTTTGGAAAAGTGTGGGGGGAGGGGGCTTTGTTGTGCAAATGAAAAAAAAATTTGAAAAGACCAAAATGACCTTACTATTCATTTCCACTATCTCTTTTAGAATATAGGTATTAAAAAATTGAAAAGACCAAAATGCCCTTACTATTCGTTTCCACTATCTCTTTTAGAATATAGGTATAATTACTAGTTTTCGAACCCTCGCTTCGCGCCGGGGGTTCGATTTTTAATGTATTTTATTGTGTTTAGTTACGGAGCTTGCGAGTGAAAAATCAACATATACGAAAAGTACCCTAAATATTTAGCGTTTTTTTAAAAGTGTCAGTTTTGCGTATAGTTAGTGACATTGTGTTCATAAAATTATTTCGAGTTTAAGGATGGTGTCGAAAAAATTTAACTCGTTGCGAGCGAGAAGATATGACCTGTTGAATATTTGAGTGGAGTTTATTTAAGATATTTTATTGAAATTTTGATTTGACGATTTAACCCCCTGTTTTGGGGGCCAATTTTAATTTTTGGAAAAAGTGTGGGGGGCTTTTGTGGTGTTACTTGAAAGAAAGCAAACAAAAAAAAGATGTGAAAAGACGAAAACACCCCTGATGCTATTCATAAGTTTTGTCTAATAGTTAATATGGTAATTTATAGAGGAATATTCATTTGAATCCATAAATTAAGTTGAGATTCAAGGGACCAATGAGAGCGCGACATGTGTCGTGAAAATCACATGTGATTGGAAAAAAAAATTCAAAAACTTTTTTCGAAAAAAAAAATTTAAAATTTTTTTTTCGAATTTTTTTTTAACATTTTTTTTTCAATTTTTTTTTACAATCACATGTGATTGAATTGTACAATCACATGTGATTGGATTTGCCATGCATAATCATATGTGATTGACATGCATAATCACATCACATGTGATTTAAAAAAAAATGAAAAAAAATCCAAAAAAAAAATTTCGAAAAAAAATTTTAAAATTTTTTGTTTTCAAAATTTTTTTCAATCACATGTGATTTTCGCGCCACATGTCGCGTTCTCATTGGTCCCTTGGTTTTCAAGCATATTTATGGATGCAAGTGATTACAACTCATAATTTATAATATAATACCCTTTTTCCTACCAAGATAAATAATTGTTCTCTAATATACTCTTAAAATTACTAGATCAAATAAATGACTCGTCAGTTTCTTTTAAACTGCTCTCATTGTTATAACCTAATTTGATTATCCTCACAAAGTCATAATCAATTTTTTGCTCTAGAATGTTCTACGGCTAGAAAAGTGAACAAACAGCGACCTCAAATAGTTTCATTTAAACACGACGATGAAGGATGGTGATGATCGGTTGTGTTATGATGTTTATATGTGTAATATTTGTCGATTACTTGTATGTAACGACTATTGATGTATATCGACGTTTCAAGGTACGTTTATATACATGATTCAAAACTCTAATTTTATTTTGTGTACTTTTTTTAATCAACAACTTCAGATACAAAAATCTATTCTTTATCCATGAGTTTTTCTGTTTTTTATCTATTCAATCATAACTATTACTATTACTATTTTTTATCAACAATCGAATGAATCGAGTAGGTGATGATGAATTCAAGCATGTTGACTTAGAACGTCTCGATATCATGCATTTGCTTCAAGTGGAGTGCTTAAATAAGTAGTAATTGTTTGTCGTACAAATATTTTTAATCGTACTTTAGAATTTAATCTAAAATGACATGAATTGATGTTTGAACATAATTCAACTATTATATTAGTTCATGGGCATTCTTTCATTTTTCAAATTTATTATTATTATTTTTTTTGTAAATGAAAACATGATTGTTCTATTTTTGTTTGCTGATTTGATGTATTTTATTTCTTAATACTGAATATTTGTTGGTTAGGTCTGATTATAACCATGCTACCTCACATAGACGGAAAGTAAATTGAAAAGTACCAGAAGACAGCAATTCAGTGTATTCATTAAACTTAAAAGCACCTCCAGGTAAGTATTTACAAAACTTAAAATCATAGAGTCGGAAAGTAAATTGAAAAGTACCGGAACTTGAAGCAACTTATGGTTTAATATGAGGAAAAAGTGATCACACGTATAGACTATGAAGACTAGTATTCAAGCGAGTTTAGCCATGATCATCTATTGCGTTCGGATTTGATATACATTGTAACCAATTGATGGACCTTTTCTTCAATCGAATTGACATCCACTTGAAGTTGTGGACTTGGATTTCTAGAAAAACAAGTGGGCATGACCAATCAGAGTTGCAAAAGATTTTGTTGTTCTTGTTTTGCCGTATCTTGTATGCGCAAACTCACACATATGCTTGCGGCGCCTTATTATGGAATTTGAGACATGGTTATACTTGGACATTTTATAAGTGTATTTCAAGTTCTGTATAATTGTTCCTTTGCGTATATTGAGTGAGAAACCCAAATACTACTCCATAAGTTCTGTTCGGATGCATCTCATTTTTTCTCTTTGTTTATCTTATTTTATATTGGAAGTTCCTTTTTGTGTGCATGTATTGGTCTTGATGGTTGATTATTTTAGTATTCGTTTATTGACATCTTTTTATTTTACACGGAGTAATGCATTATATATATATATATATATATATATATATATATATATATATATATATATATATATATATATATATACATATATTGTAACGACCCGGAAATTTCCGACCAAATTTAAACCTTATCTTCTATATGTTTCCGACACGATAAGCAAAAACCCTAATATTGAGTCTAGAAGGTTCGAAATCTATATTTGAATAATTAGTTACTCTTTTGACCATGCCCGATGATTCACGAATAATAGTTGTATATATATAATAAAATACAAGCTAATTATCAGACTTAAATATGTATAAATGTATTTAGACAATAAAAGTTGTTATAAATTTATATATATTATTTCAACTCATAATTAATGTAAAATATAAATATTTCAATAAATGTTATATTATAATTAATAAATTATGATATTAGAAATATTAAATGAAAATATATTTGTATTATATGATTTATATTATTATTATTATTATTATTATTATTATTATTATTATTATTATTATTATTATTATTAATTAAGATAATATATAATCAATTATACATATACCAAAATCTATCCCTTTCAGTTTAAATTTCTTTTTCTTTCCTTTCTGTGTACTCGTGACTATAACTGTCGATCAATCATATCTCTTTATCATTCTTTATATACATCACTCTATCTTTCATTTCATATGAGGTATCAAGATATTAACACACACATTTTTCTCTGATCAAACACAGATTAACACCTCACACTTTTGGGTTCTACTTCTACTTCATATTTTATTCCGATCAAACCATCCTCCTTTATTCACTATCTTCTGTTTTTCGTTTAACCGAACCCATCATCACTACCACACCAACAATATCGCCTATAATCGTCACCTCCACCTCAACTTCACCACCGGTCATCATTCTTCCATACACCACCCTTACTAATATGATCAACCCGTCGCCTTCGCCCACTTCACACCATTAAACTACCACTTCTAAAATTGTAAAATCTATCACCACCATCGGCACAACCCACCATTATTACCACCTTTCTTCATGTATATCATCAAAACCCACCACTTCTCTATATGTAATTATATACACGACCATATTAGATAAACCGCCACCATTCTTTCAATCACCTTACAACCAAATACCATCAAACAATAGACCACCAACACCGCAAGCGACCTTGTAAGTAAACTGCCACCTACGTTTAATCTTAGATACTTTCTTCCACTCCTCTTTGCTATTCGAATGAACTCACCTCCACGACCATCAATACAACCGTAAAAGATTACCGAGAGCCACCTAATCAACCACCACCATGAACGTCTTAACTCATGGACTACAACCATAATTGAAACCATACGGTTCTCGTTACTAAAGCACGAAGTCGAAATCCTTTGATCTCACCCTCATCTTCACCTACAACCAAATAAACACCTTTTAACACCACTGCTACTACTTCTTCTTCTACCTCACGATCATTGCAACCATGATCATGTCCGCCACCACCATGACACCACCTCATCTTCTAGCAATCATCGGCTCATCATCCCCGAAACTTGATCACCACCATGGACACCATTTTACACAAACCGTTTTTCACTCTCTCTCCCCTATTTTTTTTTATTTTCATTTCAAACCAACACCATCCTCCATCACCTTAATCGACCTTCTCCAACCATCCACAACTCACCACCAGGAACGTCCGAATTAATCACCTCATCACCGCCATTATAACCACCACCAACGAATCACCATAAACCGTCACTCTCCTCTATCTCTATTTTTTTTTCTCTCTATCCTTTTTCTTGAATGTGAACCCGAACCGAACAACCATACTTCTGTTTGCTGTACTGTTTCTTTACACTCACACAATGATGATTAGAAGTGGATGGTGACTATTGTTCATATAATGATAATATACTTTTCGGTTTAAAAAAAAGAAAAAGAAACATAGAAAGGTGCTGTATATGATTAACATAAAGTAAGAGAGTTGAGGGGACAGGATGTAAACGTGTTCATGGGATTCCAATTTCCACTACATTTAATTTAGTTTTTTGTTGTTGACCACTAAAAGGGAATACCGAAATTCCTAGTTAATGGATGGCTGCTAGTACCGAAGTGAGCTCCAGCTCACCACATCTATCTGTTTTTGTCATCGTATTAAACTGAACCGGGTCGTAATACTTGTTTCTTTTGGACCGTAAACATTATAGCCTGTTGGGCCGAGTGGGTTTAAGTGTTGGGCTTGCGTTATGTTTTTATGATATTGGGCCGAGAGGTGGGCTGCTGTGCAAAATTTACGTCTCTTTTTGAAGCCCAATTATATTTGGGTTTGAGTTCAATCGATCAGATTTTTAGATGGAGGTGAAAAGAAAAACAGGCTAATATTCGGTTAAAAATAAAACGGGTTACAATTTGTATAGAAAAACAAGCATGGAGGAGTGGTTTAGGAGTGGATTGGGTTAGCGAGAGGTCCAGGGTTCGAGCCCAGACATGGGCAGTTATTCTTTTTGGAGCTCTTTCTAGTGAGGTAGTTATTATTATTATTAACTATTAGTATTATCATTATTATTATAATGACTCTTATCATTTAAACTATTAAGTATTAACATTAAGATTAATATTAGAATTATCATTATTATTAAGCTTATCTTTTATTAAAATTTAAATTTAAAAGTGTTATTATTATTATTAATTAGTGTTATTATCATTATTATTATTATTATTAAAATTAAAATTAGAATTTGAATTTGAATTATTATTATTATTCTTATTATTATTATTATTATTAAAATTATTATTATTGTAAAAAAATTTCATAGTTATTAAATTATCATTTTTATTATTAACAATATTTCTAAATACATATTAAAAAAAAAATATTTGATACATAATTATATTAATATTCCATAAAATATTAAATAAACATTAACATTCATTAAGTATTATATAATTAATAGATGAAATTATTTGACTTCAATTATGTGTTAATATATATACGTAATATAGGTTCGTGAATCGAAGGCCAACCTTATACTTGATCAATGATGTTATATGTATTTTTACTACAAAATACATTAGGTGAGTATATAGTCCCCTTTTAAACTTTAAATTTTTTTGGGCTGAGAATACATGCGCTATTTTTATAAATGATTTACGTTATGGACACAAGTGACTAAAATTACGTTCTACATGGGTTTGAATCAAAAAAATCCCCTAGCTTGGTAACTTTAACTATTGGTTTATGAACTGGTAGGCGCGAATCCTAAAGATAGATCTATCGGGTTTTACACCCCCACCCAGATGTTGTTCTAGTCACTACTAAACTAGAAGAACGGGTGTTTAGTACTTCGAGGTTAACGGAACGCACTTGATTCGATGCACATATTATTATAACTCAGGGGTACACACTCTTGTTAAGGCTAGTTACCGGGTGCCCACTGCTTGGAATGCTTTTCATACACTTGCGAGTGTATTATGTTTATGAATATGAAATCTTGTGGTCCATAGTTATAACGCTGCTAGCATCAAACCTATATATCTCACCAACTTTATGTTGACATTTTAAAGCATGTTATTCTCAGGTACGAATTAAGTCTTCCGCTGTGCATTAGCTCGTGTTAAGGACATTACTTGAAGTCGACCATCGCAATGGGACCAACTGTTGATGACTTCGTCCAGGAGGATAAGGTCGAGGTCTTTACAGGTGGTATCAGAGCGTTGGTCTTAGTGAACTAGGTCTTGCATTAGTGTGTCTGACTAGTAGTTGTTAGAATACATTAATGAGTCTGGACTTTGACCGTGTCTATATGTCAAAAGTTTTGCTTATTATATTTAGTCGGAAATCATCTGCTTATCATCCTTAGGAATTGCCTGCTTAGTATTCTTAAGTCTAGACACGTTTTACTGCATTTAGTGCATCGATAGTGTATAGACAAAATTCGTATCCTAACGTATCTGTTACTATAAACATTGCCTGACGAATTTCAAAGATTCTCCGCAAATCACGGGATTTTGAGTATTATAAATACATATGTAAGTTATGTATTGAAGAATATCAAACTCAACTCCTATAATTTATCCCAAACCAAAAAAAAAAAAAAAATTCATTCCCCGACTATACAAGATGAACTCCGCGTCCAGTTCGAATTCCTCCGACTCCGACAGCTACGCTGATATGGATTTTCATTCGGACTCCGAAGGCAGCGTCACTGGAATGGATCAATCAATTTCCCATCATCTATTCTGGATGAATTGGGGATGGGTTCGTAGTGTACTAAATTATTGGAGACAAGAAGAAGGTGATCCCTTTCACCCACCAAATTGCCCTATTGACGACGAACCTGAAGCACTTACCGGCGAACCTATTTGAGAAACCATTTTCTCTCTCATTTCTCGAGTATCTCGTCACGATTATATCCTATCCCATATTTCGGACCTTGTTCATTCGCTCACCCCAACCGCCAATCATCCTGGTGTACTAGCAGAAATTAACGAACTTCGCGCTCGTGTGACAACTTTGGAAAACACGGTGCGAAGGTTACAAACATCAGCAGCAGCACCGGCAGCATAATCTGTATCATCATCATCAACGCCGATAATACTCTTAACACCCAACCACAATCACGTCGTAAATCTCAACACCACGATCTGTATCTCGGATATCAACATCACACGTCTTAATATCATCATCTGTATTTCAAGTATAATCTTCGCTCTATATATCGTTTTACATCGATTACCTTCGCTTTATGTAACGTTCTACCTCATATATCTTCGTTCGACATGGTAATTATGAAATCTCTAATGTTTTAGAGATCATGTAATCCAGTATTAACGATAAATCAAATGAGTTTAATATCTTATTGACTCATTAAATCCATGATTACATTCGATGAAAATATATATGCAAGTATATTTTCATAAAGATTGTAATTAAAAATTCTTTCGTACAAACTGTTAATGATGAAAATATTTTAACGGGTGGGTAGTACCCGAGAAATATTCAGATTTCACATTAATAAGTTACACTGTACATTCTTCGAATCTGATTCAACGGTCAATTGCTATTCTATTTACAATCACCGATATACGTATTCGTTCACCACAGAATAACCATCTCTATTCAAAATTTCATATTTGGATTTTGACCTAGCAGAATCCAACAAGTGGCATAACGAAGAAAACATTGGACAAAAATAAAAAGTGTTAGAAACAAACGGATTAATTAATTGAAATTGTGATAGGAATCCACGATAACTGTTCCGGCTAACTGTTCCCAGCTAACTGATTAACATTTAATTTATCGCAATTTACATTCTCGCAATTTTATTTATCGTCATTTAATTTCTGTTATTTATTTTACGCACTTTATTTATCGTCATTCTGTTATTTACGCATTTTAAATAACGGGACACGTATACAAGGTTTCGACTTATCATATTGACCCATCTATATATATATTTCGGAACAACCATAGACACTCTATATGTGAAGGTGGGAGTTGGCTATACAGGGTCGGAGTTGATTCCAAAATATATATATATACTTTGAGTTGTGATCGACACCGAGACCGGTACACGGGTAACGATACGTATTAATTAAATCGAATATTATATATATTTAATTTATATATGAATATATTTGACTATTGGACTGCTAACTTTGGACAATTAAAAATGAATTAAAATGTTGATTATAACATATGAAACTAAACAATTCTTCAGGTTTGCCACTTGATTTTATTCTAAACCTCATTTGTACCTCGACAATTACAATTCGCGTTCAAATCCTTCATGATTCTTGAAAACACCTCGATTGAGAAATTGAACCAGCCACACCTCGTTTATGGAAAAGAGATTCATGCATACAGTTATGCACCTGAAAAACTTTCGAAACCGATGTCATAGTTAAAACCTATCCGCGTCGAATTCCTTATCATTCATTAGCAAAAACAACCATGCGATTCCTTTTCAAGAAGCTAATTTTGTCACAGCTCCACTTTGACTTCTCAGAAAGACTACTCTTATTATAACCTCGATATTTATACCTTGTCCCTTTGCCATCGTTACCGGAAAACCTTTTATATTCCGCGACATCATCATCGGATGTATCAGCAGCTTGTCATCCCTTTGGCAAAATCCGCAAATTAGTATTTTGAAAATCTCGCATAACTTCTCCATTTATACCTACAACGTTTATCCCTAAGAATTTCATACTCCGAATGTGAAGTTTCTGAAAAACACCCTGAACTATGAGGTAGTTATTGAAATGCTGATGAAGCAGCAAAAACTGTAAACGACTTTAACAGTCAAAAGTTTGACAATAAAGTACAGTATGTTGGTAAAGCTCATAAAAAGAGAAGGTTGAGAATTGGAAAACGAATTGAGTAAAGTATGAAGGAGATTGTGGACAAATCACAAAGAATAAGTTTGACTTCAAAGAATTCAAACGATTCAGTGCCTGCTGAAACCGTTAGTAAGAACCCTACTCTTTATTCTAAACCTTTCCCGGATGATATTCTTCCTCATCATCTTATCTTAGATATTATAAGATATCTTCATATCTTCCGTTATACATATTCTCCATATTTCTGGAGATATTTTCACAACTATCTGAAAACATTTACCACTCCGTAACATCTGCGTTACAACATAAAAGAAACTGTGTTAGTTTCTAAATTCTAAAATCTTCGAGTTTAAAAATGAATGTTTTGAAGTAATGTTGGGAACTGATGCATGAATTAGTGTAATATAATGAAACTTGATCAACTTCATTATATTACAATAAGTCATGTTGAGTTTCTAATGGAATGTGATGATTCAAAGTACCATCATCATGTGACATGTTACACGACTCTTTCATTCTACTTGATCTCTAAGCATATCACGGAAATATTTCCTTGATATTTCTGTTCTCCCGTAATTCCAACAGTTGCTAATAAATCGTGCTATCACATTTTCTTTCTAATTGGAAGATTTCCTTAAATTCCTTGAATTTTGAAAATCCACCGTGACTACGTCAAAAGTTAAATCTCTATCTCGATTTTTTGTGATAGCTTCACTCGTACGCTTCACATGATCGAATTGTTTTATCTATATTAATCAATAATGATAAAACCCCATTATCACCTCATATTTGTCATGAAAACGTTCCTATTGTTATTTATGACAACCTCTACCAAATTTCGGGGACGAAATTTCTTTAACGGGTGGGTACTGTAACGACCCGGAAATTTCCAACCAAATTTAAACCTTATCTTCTATATGTTTCCGACACGATAAGCAAAAACCCTAATATTGAGTCTAGAAGGTTCGAAATCTATATTTGAATAATTAGTTACCCTTTTGACCATGCCCGATGATTCACGAATAATAGTTGTATATATATAATAAAATACAAGCTAATTATCAGACTTAAATATGTATAAATGTATTTAGACAATAAAAGTTGTTATAAATTTATATATATTATTTCAACTCATAATTAATGTAAAATATAAATATTTCAATAAATGTTATATTATAATTAATAAATTATGATATTAGAAATATTAAATGAAAATATATTTGTATTATATGATTTATATTATTATTATTATTATTATTATTATTATTATTATTATTATTATTATTATTATTATTATTATTATTATTATTATTATTAATTAAGATAATATATAATCAATTATACATATACCAAAATCTATCCCTTTCAGTTTAAATTTCTTTTTCTTTCCTTTCTGTGTACTCGTGACTATAACTGTCGATCAATCATATCTCTTTATCATTCTTTATATACATCACTCTATCTTTCATTTCATATGAGGTATCAAGATATTAACACACACATTTTTCTCTGATCAAACACATATCAAACACAGATTAACACCTCACACTTTTGGGTTCTACTTCTACTTCATATTTTATTCCGATCAAACCATCCTCCTTTATTCACTATCTTCTGTTTTTCGTTTAACCGAACCCATCATCACTACCACACCAACAATATCGCCTATAATCGTCACCTCCACCTCAACTTCACCACCGGTCATCATTCTTCCATACACCACCCTTACTAATATGATCAACCCGTCGCCTTCGCCCACTTCACACCATTAAACTACCACTTCTAAAATTGTAAAATCTATCACCACCATCGGCACAACCCACCATTATTACCACCTTTCTTCATGTATATCATCAAAACCCACCACTTCTCTATATGTAATTATATACACGACCATATTAGATAAACCGCCACCATTCTTTCAATCACCTTACAACCAAATACCATCAAACAATAGACCACCAACACCGCAAGCGACCTTGTAAGTAAACTGCCACCTACGTTTAATCTTAGATACTTTCTTCCACTCCTCTTTGCTATTCGAATGAACTCACCTCCACGACCATCAATACAACCGTAAAAGATTACCGAGAGCCACCTAATCAACCACCACCATGAACGTCTTAACTCATGGACTACAACCATAATTGAAACCATACGGTTCTCGTTACTAAAGCACGAAGTCGAAATCCTTTGATCTCACCCTCATCTTCACCTACAACCAAATAAACACCTTTTAACACCACTGCTACTACTTCTTCTTCTACCTCACAATCATTGCAACCATGATCATGTCCGCCACCACCGTGACACCACCTCATCTTCTAGCAATCATCGGCTCATCATCTCCGAAACTTGATCACCACCATGGACACCATTTTACACAAACCGTTTTTCACTCTCTCTCCCCTATTTTTTTTTATTTTCATTCAAACCAACACCATCCTCCATCACCTTGATCGACCTTCTCCAACCATCCACAACTCACCACCAGGAACGTCCGAATTAATCACCTCATCACCGCCATTATAACCACCACCAACGAATCACCATAAACCGTCACTCTCCTCTATCTCTATTTTTTTTTCTCTCTATCCTTTTTCTTGAATGTGAACCCGAACCGAACAACCATACTTCTGTTTGCTGTACTGTTTCTTTACACTCACACAATGATGATTAGAAGTGGATGGTGACTATTGTTCATATAATGATAATATACTTTTCGGTTTAAAAAAAAAAAGAAAAAGAAACATAGAAAGGTGCTGTATATGATT
Source organism: Rutidosis leptorrhynchoides (assembly GCF_046630445.1). Lineage (NCBI taxonomy): Eukaryota > Viridiplantae > Streptophyta > Magnoliopsida > Asterales > Asteraceae > Rutidosis > Rutidosis leptorrhynchoides. The sequence goes on along the minus strand of NC_092337.1, from coordinate 437,482,383 downwards.
AACATAAAGTAAGAGAGTTGAGGGGACAGGATGTAAACGTGTTCATGGGATTCCAATTTCCACTACATTTAATTTAGTTTTTTTGTTGTTGACCACTAAAAGGGAATACCGAAATTCCTAGTTAATGGATGGCTGCTAGTACCGAAGTGAGCTCCAGCTCACCACATCTATCTGTTTTTGTCATCGTATTAAACTGAACCGGGTCGTAATACTTGTTTCTTTTGGACCGTAAACATTATAGCCTGTTGGGCCGAGTGGGTTTAAGTGTTGGGCTTGCGTTATGTTCTTATGATATTGGGCCGAGAGGTGGGCTGCTGTGCAAAATTTACGTCTCTTTTTGAAGCCCAATTATATTTGGGTTTGAGTTCAATCGATCAGATTTTTAGATGGAGGTGAAAAGAAAAACAGGCTAATATTCGGTTAAAAATAAAACGGGTTACAATTTGTATAGAAAAACAAGCATGGAGGAGTGGTTTAGGAGTGGATTGGGTTAGCGAGAGGTCCAGGGTTCGAGCCCAGACATGGGCAGTTATTCTTTTTGGAGCTCTTTCTAGTGAGGTAGTTATTATTATTATTAACTATTAGTATTATCATTATTATTATAATGACTCTTATCATTTAAACTATTAAGTATTAACATTAAGATTAATATTAGAATTATCATTATTATTAAGCTTATCTTTTATTAAAATTTAAATTTAAAAGTGTTATTATTATTATTAATTAGTGTTATTATCATTATTATTATTATTATTAAAATTAAAATTAGAATTTGAATTTGAATTATTATTATTATTCTTATTATTATTATTATTATTAAAATTATTATTATTGTAAAAAAATTTCATAGTTATTAAATTATCATTTTTATTATTAACAATATTTCTAAATACATATAAAAAAAAATATTTGATACATAATTATATTAATATTCCATAAAATATTAAATAAACATTAACATTCATTAAGTATTATATAATTAATAGATGAAATTATTTGACTTCAATTATGTGTTAATATATATACGTAATATAGGTTCGTGAATCGAAGGCCAACCTTATACTTGATCAATGATGTTATATGTATTTTTACTACAAAATACATTAGGTGAGTATATAGTCCCCTTTTAAACTTTAAATTTTTTTGGGCTGAGAATACATGCGCTATTTTTATAAATGATTTACGTTATGGACACAAGTGACTAAAATTACGTTCTACATGGGTTTGAATCAAAAAAATCCCCTAGCTTGGTAACTTTAACTATTGGTTTATGAACTGGTAGGCGCGAATCCTAAAGATAGATCTATCGGGTTTTACACCCCCACCCAGATGTTGTTCTAGTCACTACTAAACTAGAAGAACGGGTGTTTAGTACTTCGAGGTTAACGGAACGCACTTGATTCGATGCACATATTATTATAACTCAGGGGTACACACTCTTGTTAAGGCTAGTTACCGGGTGCCCACTGCTTGGAATGCTTTTCATACACTTGCGAGTGTATTATGTTTATGAATATGAAATCTTGTGGTCCATAGTTATAACGCTGCTAGCATCAAACCTATATATCTCACCAACTTTATGTTGACATTTTAAAGCATGTTATTCTCAGGTACGAATTAAGTCTTCCGCTGTGCATTAGCTCGTGTTAAGGACATTACTTGAAGTCGACCATCGCAATGGGACCAACTGTTGATGACTTCGTCCAGGAGGATAAGGTCGAGGTCTTTACATATATATAGGGGCAGGATCAATGGGGAAGTAACCAATCGGGGGAAGCGGGGGAAGCAAACAAATTTTTTTTTCGTTTTTTGAAAAAACTTTGTTCACGAACATTATAGATTGGATGAAAATAAGAACATTGATAATGCTAAAAACGAACATATATTTCATAGCATTATTCCTCAAGAAAGACAAGCTTTTAGTTGCAATTGTTCTATTTAAAAGTGATATTCGTTTAAATAATAAAAGGTGAAGACAAAAGACAGATTCGACGAATTGAAGACGCAAACAACCAAAAAGCTCAAAAGTACAAAAGACAATCAAAGAGGTTCCAATTATTGATAAGAAACGTCTCAAAATTACAAGAGTACAAGATTCAAAACGCAAAGTACAAAATATAAAATTGTACGCAAGGACGTTCGGAAATCCGGAACCGGGACCAGAGTCAACTCTCAACGCTCGACGCAACGGACTAAAAATTACAAGTCAACTATGCACATAAATATAATATAATATTTAAATAATTCTTATAATTATTTAATATATTATATTTATTTATAAAACCGTCGGCAAGAAAGACTCCAAAGTGTGTGAGCTGTATTTTCAAACTCCGCGACTCGCGGAGTTTGAAGGCCAAAAGGGCCGCGAGTCGCGTAGCCCCAAACTCTGAAAATCCCTATAAAAGCAAACGAATTCTGATCGCAAAAATCATCTAATATCTATCTCTCTCAATATATACGTAAATATATATATATTTATATTTTAATTTTAATTTTAATTTTAATTTTAAATCCTAATAATAAGGGTATGTTAGCGAATGTTGTAAGTGTGCAAGTCGAAATTCTGTCCGTGTAACGCTACGCTATTTTTAATCATTGTAAGTTATGTTCAACCTTTTTAATTTAATGTCTCGTAGCTAAGTTATTATTATGCTTATTTAATCCGAAGTAATCATGATGTTGGGCTAATTACTAAAATTGGGTAATTGGGCTTTGTACCATAATTGGGGTTTGGATAAAAGAACGACACTTGTGGAAATTAGACTATGGGCTATTAATGGGTTTTATATTAACTGAACAATACCTTGTTAATTTAATATACAAACTTATAATTCGACGTATTTATATATAACCACATACGCTTGACTGGGTACGGTGGGCGGGATATCTATAAATACCAATAATTATTTATTTTACCGGATACGGAACTGGATTAATAGTTAATAGACTTGTTGAAACAGGGGTGAATTACATTCAAGGGTAATTGGTGTAATTGTTAACAAAGTAGTAAAACATTGGTTTACACGCAGTCGATAACCTGGTGTATTCATTAAACAAAGTATTAAAACCTTGTTACAATTCGAATCCCCAATTAGTTGGAATATTTGACTTCGGGAATAAGAATAATTTGACGAAGGCTTTCGCTCTTTATATTTATGACTGATGGACTATTATGGACAAATCCGTATGGGCATATTAAATAATCCAGGACAAAGGACAATTAACCAATGGGCATAAAACTAAAATCAACACGTCAAACATCATGATTACGGAAGTTTAAATAAGCATAATTCTTTTATTTCATATTTAATTTCCTTTATTTTATATTTAATTGCACTTCTAATTATCGCATTTTTATTGTTATTGTATTTAATTGCACTTTTAATTATCGTACTTTTTAATTATCGCAAGTTTATTTTATCGCATTTTTATTAATCGCAATTTTATTATCGTTATTTACTTTACGCTTTAAATTAAGTCTTGTATTTATTTATTATTTTACATTTGATTTTAACTGCGACTAAAGTTTTAAAATCGACAAACCGGTCATTAAACGGTAAAAACCCCCCTTTATAATAATAATATTACTTATATATATATTTGTATTTTTATAAAAGTAAACTAATATAGCGTTAAGCTTTGTTTAAAGATTTCCCTGTGGAACGAACCGGACTTACTAAAAACTACACTACTGTACGATTAGGTACACTGCCTATAAGTGTTGTAGCAAGGTTTAAGTATATCCATTCTCTAAATAAATAAATATCTTGTGTAAAATTGTATCGTATTTAATAGTATTTCTTGTAAAATTTAATAGCTATTTTATATACCACTCTGCTAAAACATCAAGTATTTTTGGCGCCGCTGCCGGGGAAACGTTTAAACACCGGAAGCGCAACGCTAATATAAAAAAAAAAAGAAATTTTTAGTTTACTTTTATTAAAATTCGTTTTTATAAAAATACGTTTTAAATATTCGAAAATATAAAAAGAAAAACAAAAATATAAGTATTTTTAAGATTTTGTTAAATATTTAAGTTTTATAAAGTTTCTTCACTTTTATATAAGTTTTATTTAAGTATTTTGTTTTTATTTAAAACATACATAAAACATAAGAAGAAAAAAAAAAACATCGAATAAAAAAAAAACGTACCTGAGTTGATTTTGGAACCCCGCGACTCGCGGAGGTTTTCTGCATCGAGTACCGCGACTCGCGGACAAACTCTGACACCGACAGAAACCCTAACTGCAATTAATTACGGGTAATTAATTATAATTATTATTATTTAACCCTAATTATTATTATTATTATAATTAGTTTTATTTTAAGTTTTACTTTTTATTTAATTTGTTTTATTTAGTTAAATTAGTTTAATTAAATTGTAAAATTAATAGTTTTATAAAATAAATAATATAAAAATAATATTTTTATAAAAATTGTAATTTTTACAACTTTTGTGTATTTTTATATTTTGTCCCTTTTTAATTGTTTTAGCGTAATATTTGTATTTTTAGCTCATATTTAGTTTTAAACTTAGTTTTTGCCATAGTTATTTTTACTTCTAGATTTTTAGTCTTTGCCGTAGAATTCCTTAAGTGCTTTTTCTTTAGACTAAGATTTATGTGCTTTAGAATTTTGCGACGCCTTTTTAAGTTTTAGTTTCTTTTTAAGTTATTTCCATTTGGGATTTAGTTTTTCCTGTAAGCTTTAATATTTTTAGACGACTTTTACCTATGTATCAATTATCATTCCAATTAGTAATCTCAATTTGCGATTATAATTTTAAGTTAGTTGTAGTAATAAGGTTAGGTTATTCAAGTACTTTTAAGTTTTATAAGTTTCTTTTATTTTTCCGTCGCCTTTTATCCTTCTTTCTTATTTTTCTTTTTCGACCTTTTTCGACACGCTCTTTTTCTTTCTTATTTCTCGCTATTCTAGTTTTAGGACATAGATTTTTATTCTACTTCTTATCTAAATTTCTTAAAATTACGAAAATTTATTTTAAGTGGTTAAATTGATAGACATCAAAATTTTCTGGTTCGTAGTAATAGTTGGATTTGTACGTGGACCGGGTTATTGGAGCCAAACAGTCCTCAATTATTTTGAGACCAAACGAATCCTGCCCCTCTGCTGCATCTTTTGGCTATTCGAAACGCGGGCAAAATCAGAAAAGTCTATTGATTGGATAACTTATTATAATTTTTCTTTCCTTTTAAAAACTAATAGGATATTCAGTGAATGCACCGAGCAAGACGTTCACCACCTTTTGTACGTTCACCACCTGTAACTAGATCAAGACATTTAGCAAATATTACTGCCGTTGATTTTTCTTTAGAATCGTCATCCAGTCGACCAAATACTCCAATTCAAATTTCCGATAATCCATTTTTTGAACCCGACCTCACAATTGAGAATCCAGAGAATATTCAAGAACGATTCGTAGATCCTGAACCATTAAATTTTCCTCTGGAACCACCAATCATTCAAACAGAGATTGTTGAGGAACGAACCATTAAATCAGAATCCTCTAGTGATTCCGATTCAACAAATTCAATTATGGAGAATCTGGAACCTTTAAGTATGGAAGACCGAATGAGAGCTAAACGCACTGGCCAAGGTCACGCAATTACTCATCCAGACATTAATGCGCCAGATTATGAAATCAAAGGACAAATTCTACACATGGTGACTAATCAATGCCAATTTAGTGGTGCGCCGAAGGAAGATCCAAATGAACATTTACGTACCTTTAATAGGATCTGCACACTATTTAAAATCCGAGAAGTGGAGGATGAACAGATATATCTCATGTTATTTCCCTGGACTTTAAAGGGAGAAGCCAAAGATTGGTTGGAATCGTTACCTGAAGGGGCGATTGATACATGGGACGTTTTAGTTGAAAATTTTCTTAAACAATTCTTTCCTGCATCTAAAGCCGTAAGACTTCAAGCAGAAATTGTTACGTTTACACAAAAGCCAAATGAAACTCTATATGAGGCGTGGACAAGATATGGAAAGTTATTAAGAGGATGTCCGCAACATGGTTTAGACACCTGTCAAATAGTACAAATATTCTACCAGGGATGCGACATCACTACAAGGAAAGACATAGATATAGCAGCTGGTGGTTCTATTATGAAGAAAATCGAAACTGATGCTTACAAAATTATTGATAACACTGCTTCCCACTCACATGAGTGGCACCAAGAAAAAGATATCGTTAGATCATCTAAAGCAGCTAGAGCCGATTCTAGCCATGACTTAGATTCCATTTTCGCAAAGATAGATGCTGTCGAGAGACGAATGGAAAAGATGACTAAAAATATTCACTCAATACGAATTAGTTGTGAGCAGTGTGGAGGACCACATTTGACAAAAGATTGTCTCAGTATTGAATTAACAATGGAACAAAGAGAGAATATTTCATACATAAACCAAAGGCCTGGAAATAATTATCAGAATAATTATCAACCGCCAAGACCGATTTACAATCAAAACCAAAATTATAACAGAAATATTCCATACAACAACCAACAAGGTCCTAGCAATCAACAAGTATCCAATAATACTTACAATCAGCAAAGACCTAATTTTCAAAACAAACCACCACAACAAACCGATGATAAAAAGCCGAATTTAGAAGATATGATGACGAAGCTAGTTGAAACTCAAACGCAGTTTTTCACATCTCAAAAACAAACCAATGAACAAAATGCTCAAGCATTTAGAAATCAACAAGCTTCTATTCAAAATCTGGAACAAGAAGTAAGTAACCTAGCAAGGTTAATAGGTGAAAGAAAACCGGGAAGTCTACCTAGTGATACAAATGCTAACCCCCGGAATGAAACAGCTAAAGCTATTACCACAAGAAGTGGTACAACACTTAAACCACCTGAAATACCTGTAACTTCTGATGAAGCTATTCCTACTCCACAAGAACCACAACCTGATCAAGATAAGGAAAAAGAACCGGTAGTTGAAAAGGTTAATGAAGATAACACAGTTAAGGCTAAACCTTATGTTAAACCATACCAACCACCACTTCCTTACCCGAGTAAAATGAAGAAAGAGAAACTTGAAGCCGAGCAATCCAAATTCTTGGATATGTTTAAACAGATAAATGTAAATCTTTCTTTCATTGATGTGATTTCAGGAATGCCTAGATATGCTAAATTCTTGAAAGATCTAATCTCAAATAGAAAGAAAATGGAAGAACTCTCGGCTGTTACTATGAATGCTAATTGTTCAGCAGTGCTGTTGAATAAGATACCAGAAAAACTATCTGATCTAGGAAGTTTCACAATTCCATGTTTTCTGGGTAGTCTTAGTTTAATAGAAGCATTGGCAGACTTAGGTGCTAGTATAAATCTAATGTCGTATTCACTATACACTAAACTAGACCTTGAGAATTGAAACCAACCAGAATAAGCATACAACTAGCCGATAGATCAATAAAATATCCTAGAGGGATAATGGAGAACATGCTAGTTAAAGTTGGTACTTTAGTATTTCCAGTAGATTTTGTTGTTTTGGACATGGAAGAAGATTCTCAAGTTCCTCTCATATTAGGAAGACCATTCTTAAACACGGCTAAAGCAATGATAGACGTGTTCGGTAAGAAACTGACCCTAAGTATAGAGGATGAGAGTGTTACCTTTTCAGTTGATAGAGCAATGCAACAACCACAATCTGCAGATGATACATGTTATTATATTCAAACTATAGATGCACATGCAGAATTATTAGAAGAATTTCCAGAATTACAAGGAACAGGAGAATGTTCTTTAGAAGAAGGTAATGAACCAATTGATGAAGCTGGAATGTTAGCTACACTTATAGCTAATGGATATGAACCAACAACAGAAGAAATTCAAATGCTAAAAGAAGAAGACAGATATCGATACAAATCATCGATAGAAGAACCTCCGAAATTAGAGTTAAAGCCACTTCCAAACCATTTGGAATACGCTTATTTACATGGTGAATCTGAATTACCTGTAATAATATCGTCTTCTCTTACTGAAAATGAGAAATCACAACTCATTTCTGTGCTGAAAGCTCATAAACCAGCCATTGCATGGAAGATTCATGATATTAAAGGAATAAGTCCTTCGTATTGCACACATAAAATCCTTATGGAAGAAGGTCATAAAACGTATGTGCAACGCCAACGAAGACTAAATCCTAATATGCAAGATGTAGTTAAGAAAGAGATTATTAAACTGCTAGACGCAGGTCTAATTTATCCAATTTCTGATAGTCCATGGGTAAGCCCAGTTCAATGCGTGCCTAAGAAGGGTGGCATGACTGTCATTACAAATGAGAAAAATGAGCTTATTCCTACTAGGACTGTAACAGGATGGCGTGTGTGTATTGATTATAGAAAATTAAATGACGCCACCAGAAAAGATCACTTTCCCTTACCTTTCATAGATCAAATGTTGGAAAGATTAGACGGAAATAGTTACTATTGTTTTCTAGATGGATTTTCCGGATATTTTCAAATTCCAATAGCACCCGAAGATCAAGAGAAAACCACATTCACGTGCCCTTATGGTACTTTTGCTTACAAACGCATGTCATTTGGACTTTGCAACGCCCCTGCAACCTTTCAAAGGTGCATGATGGCGATTTTTCATGACATGATAGAAGAATGCATGGAAGTTTTCATGGATGACTTTTCAGTCTTCGGTGATACATTTGAATCATGTCTAGTTAATCTTGAACGAATGCTTATTAGATGCGAACAATCAAATCTAGTACTTAATTGGGAGAAATGCCATTTCATGGTTAAAGAAGGCATCGTTCTTGGACATAAAATTTCAAAAGAAGGAATTGAAGTGGATAGAGCTAAAGTAGATGTAATTGCTAAACTTCCACATCCCACCAATGTTAGAGGAGTTAGGAGTTTTCTAGGGCATGCCGGTTTTTACCGACGTTTCATAAAAGATTTTTCAAAAATTGCCACTCCTATGAATAAACTCCTAGAAAAAGATGCTCCATTCATCTTTTCAGATGAGTGTATCAAATCTTTTAATATTCTTAAAGAGAAACTCACTAATGCTCCGATCATGATAACACCAAATTGGAATCTACCATTTGAACTAATGTGCGATGCAAGTGATTTTGCAATGGGAGCCGTTTTAGGACAAAGGATTGAAAAACGATTTCAACCTATATATTATGCTAGTAAGACGTTACAAGGAGCACAAATAAACTATACAACTACTGAAAAAGAACTCCTTGCTATTGTCTTTGCTTTTGACAAATTTCGATCATATCTCGTTCTAGCAAAAACGGTGGTCTATACCGACCATTATGCTCTTAGATACCTATTTTCAAAACAAGATGCTAAACCAAGATTAATCCGTTGGATCTTACTCTTACAAGAGTTTGATATTGAAATCCGAGATAAAAGAGGAGCAGAAAATCTCGCCGCTGATCATCTTTCTCGTCTTGAAAATCCTGAATTAGAAGTTCTAAATGAATTGGCCATACAAGACAACTTTCCTGATGAATATCTATTGAAGATAGATTATAAAGAAATCCCATGGTTTGTAGACTATGCAAACTACTTAGTTTGTGGATTCCTTGAAAAAGGATTATCGTACCAAAGACGAAAGAAATTCTTCAGTGATATAAAACACTATTTTTGGGAAGATCCACATTTGTTTAAAAGTTGTCCAGATGGAATAATACGCCGATGTGTATCTGGAGATGAAGCCAGTAAAATATTAAACCACTGTCACACAGGACCAACAGGAGGGCATTATGGGCCTCAACTAACAGCAAGAAAAGTTTATGATGCTGGATTCTATTGGCCTACAATTTACAAAGACGCACACCTTCTTTGCAAATCCTGTGATGCTTGTCAAAGGGCCGGAAAAATAAGTCAACGTGATGAAATGCCACAAAATGTCATCCAAGTATGTGAAGTATTTGACATTTGGGGTATTGACTTTATGGGTACATTTCCAAAACCTCATAATAATCTATATATACTCGTAGCCATTGATTATGTATCTAAATGGGCAGAAGCACAAGCTCTCCCAACTAACGATGCACGAGTTGTAGTCAATTTTTTAAAACGTCTTTTTGCAAGGTTTGGAACACTGAAAGCTTTAATAAGTGATCGGGGCACTCATTTCTGTAATAATCAACTTGAGAAAGTTCTTAAAAGATATGGAGTAACTCATAAAATCTTCACCGCATATCATCCACAAACAAGTGGACAAGTTGAAAATACCAACCGAGCTTTAAAAGGTATTTTAGAGAAAACCGTAGGATCAAATCCGAAGGAATGGTCCATTAAATTGGAGGATGCACTCTGGGCTTTTAGAACAGCCTACAAAACTCCAATTGGAACCACACCTTTTAGACTTGTTTATGGAAAAGCATGTCATCTTCAAGTAGAAATTGAACACAAAGCATTTTGGGCTTTGAAGACATGTAATCTTGATTTACATGAAGCCGGACGTCTACGATTAAGTCAACTAAACGAAATAGAAGAATTAAGACATGAAGCATACGAAAATTCATTAATCTATAAAGAAAGAACGAAGAAATGGCATGATAAAAGAATCAGAAGTTCAAAAGAATTTAAAGAAGGAGACAGAGTTCTTCTTTTCAATTCACGATTCAAGCTATTTCCTGGAAAATTGAAATCAAGATGGTCTGGACCATTCATAGTCAAAAGAGTTTTCCCATACGGAACAGTAGAATTGATAAATTCAAATGGGATTGAATTTAAAGTTAATGGTCACAGAGTTAAATATTACATACATGGTCCGATGGAAGTTGACAATGAAGTTAATCATAATTTCACCACCCAAGAAAACCTTCAAAATGAAAACATAAATATGTTATCAACAACATATGAAAAATTAAAATTGGAATATAGGGAGGATTCAAATTTGAGTGATGAAAAAGAATTCCTATACAAACCTCCCATTCCAAGAAACGAAGAAAAATGTGAACAAGAAATTCAAATAGAAATGAAAGAATCAAGGAAAGAACACCCGAAAAAAGTTTACAAACCAACTCGACTTACTAAAGCAGGAGACCCGAGTGAATTTATCATTTCTTGCTTACTTAATGATGGTGCTGTATATAATGGACTCGCAGATTTAGGAGTAAGTGCAAATATTATGCCTCTTTCCTTATACAAAAGATTAGGCATGGGTAAATTAAAACCAACCAAAATAGGTGTTCAATCATTTGACCAAACCATTAAACACCCGGTTGGAATAGCAAATAATTTACTTGTTAACGTGGGAAGTTTGACCTTTGTTGCAAACTTCATAGTGATTAATATGGAGGAAAACCTTGATATTCCTCTAATTCTAGGTCGCCCATTTTTAGCAACCACCGAGGCATTCATTGATGTTAGAGAAGGTAGAATGACACTTAGGGTTGGTGATACATCGATCACCTTTGTGAACCAAAAGTTTAGATCTCCACAAACCAAAACTGTTAGACCAATAAAAACGCATAAGTGTGGGGAAGATGAAGAAACACTTAATGATGATCCAATCACAAAGAATGCCGCTGATGATACGAAATTAGATAAACCCATTTTTAACAGTTCAACGAAAAAACTTTATAAACGGATTCACGATGCTAAGATTAAAGGAAACTTTAAGTTATATAACCGATTAATATCCAATTTATCGTCAAAAGAAAAGGCAATGTTAGTTGAATTTGTGAAAATTACGGAGGAAATCAACAAATGGATTGAAGAAAAAGTCAAAGATATACAAGTTGTTGATGATTCAATTGAAAATAATGTTAATCACAATTTCAACTAAGTATAGGGGGTTTATGTATTTCTGTTAGAGTTAGATTGTCTGTTTTTGTGTAGTTCTCGAAAATGGAACCCGAATGGTCTTTCCCTAGCAGACCCTAAAGAACTAGTCTTCTCCCCCCATTCTGAATTTTTATTTTTTTTAGGAAATGAAGACTGCCTGTGAACTAAACCATGGTCTAATGCTACACGCTTTGATCACTAAACGTAATAATGACACACTACCAAGTGAAATAGTATCAGTAATCAGAGAAAGAATGGACGGAGTTAGAAAAGAATCCAGATGCGAAGATAATAAGTTACAATTTGGTAAAGGAAAATCAAAATCCGCAGCGAAAAGAAGAGCACGACACCTAGAAAGATGTCACAAATGCGGAAAATGGTCACATGGAGGTAATTGTTCAAATAATCAAACCTATTCAAACACCGAATTTGTTACTTTATGCAGAGACGGACCGTTCATATGTTTAGAAGAAAAGACACTGAATGCTCGAGGTTACGCCTATGTAGCCATGGAAAACCAATTAAACCGACTATCTTATGAATGAGATAGATCATATAACTAAGAAATCTATTTCACAGGTAAGTCTGTACAGTTTTTATTTTTTTTTATTTTATTTTTAACCTTTTGATAATAAACGCTAATTTGTTCGCTATAAAGTATTAAATTGGTATTGAATAAAATTAGGTTTGGCGACCGAAATTATTGATATCATTCAAAAATTTATTACATCACTGCGAAATTTAACGTTTATTCTTAAGGTATAAATATCTTTAATCAATCAACCCAAAATATTTCAAAAATTCGTCATGAGTTAAATTAGGTCTTGGAACCGAAATTACTTTACCGAAAAGAGGGGCGCATATTTTTGATAATATTTGATTGATTAAAGTGGGATAAAAAGCCAAAAAGATTTTTAATTTTATTTTTACCATGTTTTTAAAATTAATATATAAATCTTAAATTAATATTGTAAATTTTGTAAAAACAATATATTTAAAATTGTAAAAATTAATATAAGTTTGGTGTGAATTTATAATATGAATTTTTAAAATTAAGTTTGGTGTTAATTTTTAATTTTTAAAATATGAATTTTTAATTTTATGCATTTCAATTTTTAAGTTTGGTGTGAATTTTTAATATTAATTTTGAATTTTATATTTAAATTGTGTGAATTTAAAAACAAAAATTTACTTTATCTCATTAAGTTAAAAATATGATTTTTAAAATTCGTCGTAAGTTGAAGACTAGGTCTTTGAACCGAAATTGCTTTACCCAAGGAAGGGACGAGAACTTTTATTATCATTATTTTTAATCTTATTGAATTAAAGTATGCCAAAAACATTAAAAACCCCAAAAATCTTAGCTTTTAAAACAATCGCTACAAAAAGACAAATTTTAAAATTTTGTCGAGGGACGGACTAGGACATCGATCCGAAACGACCTCGTCCTAAATAACAAGGAAAACAAAATTTTTAAAAATTAATTACTTAATTGTTTTATAAGTTAAAGATTATATAAAATAAAAAAAAATATAAAAAAAGGGTCCAAACACCGCGAGTCGCGGGAGGACCGAAATACAGAAAAAAAATAAAACGCAAGAACTGCTCAGTCCACAACCCACAACACAAAACACAGCGAAATACTGCGCGAAAAAACCCCAAAAACACCCCCAAAATCACAATTTTTAACCGTTAATCATCAAATCTTTTACTAAAATCATGTTGAGAAGGATGCTATCAAGGAATTACTCAAGAAAAACGGTAAATTTCTACACCTAAACACCATTTAATCCGAAAATTAGTGTTCTTGAGCAAATTTTTCCCCAATTTGATTTTGATGCGTTTTAGTGTAATTATGCTTAAATTGTTTATGTATTATGCTTGTATAACCTAGATTGATGCTATTTAACATGATTAGAAGCCTTAAACTTCAAATTTTGAGTAATCTAGGGTTTGTGTTCTTGAGCAAATTTGGGGCTTTTTGATATAAACAGGTTATGGCCGATTTTAGTCATGAATTGTTGCTAAATTAAGTAGTGTAACATGTTTAGGTAGTTAAATGATCCAAACTTTGAGCCTGATAATGCTAAAAACGAACATATATTTCATAGCATTATTCCTCAAGAAAGACAAGCTTTTAGTTGCAATTGTTCTATTTACAAGTGATATTCGTTTAAATAATAAAAGGTGAAGACAAAAGACAGATTCGACGAATTGAAGACGCAAACGACCAAAAAGCTCAAAAGAACAAAAGACAATCAAAGAGGTTCCAATTATTGATAAGAAACGTCTCGAAATTACAAGAGTACAAGATTAAAAACGTAAAGTACAAGATATTAAATTGTACGCAAGGACGTTCGAAAATCCGGAACCGGGACCAGAGTCAACTCTCAACGCTCGACGCAACGGACTAAAAATTACAAGTTAACTAGGTATATAAATATAATATAATATATAATTAATTATATTAATTATATATATATTATATTTATAAATAAAAACCGTCGGCAGAGAAAGACTCCAAGGACTGAGCTGTAAATTCATTCTCCGCGACTCGCGGAGTTTGAAGAGGATTTTACCGCGAGTCGCGGAGCCCCAAAAATCGAAAATCCCTATAAAGCCAACCGAATTCTGATCACAATTAATAATCTATTTCTCTCTTCTCTCATATATACGTAAAATATATAATTTATATTTTAATTTTAATTATAATTCTAATAATAAGGGTATGTTAGCGAATGTTGTAAGGGTGTAAGTCGAAATTCTGTCCGTGTAATGCTACGCTATTTTTAATCATTGTAAGTTATGTTCAACCTTTTTATATTAATGTCTCGTAGCTAAGTTATTATTATGCTTATTTAAAACGAAGTAATCATGATGTTGGGCTAATTACTAAAATTGGGTAATTGGGCTTTGTACCATATTTGGGTTTGGACAAAAGAACGACACTTGTGGAAATTAGACTATGGGCTATTAATGGGCTTTATATTTGTTTAACTAAATGATAGTTTGTTAATGTTAATATAAAGATTTACAATTGGGCGTCCCTATAAATTACCATATACACTCAATCGGACACGATGGGCGGGGTATTTATATGTACGAATAATCGTTCATTTAACCGGACACGTGAATGGATTAATAGCCACTAGAATAATTAAAACAGGGGTGAAATTACATTCAAGAGTAATTGGTGTAATTGTTAACAAAGTAGTAAAACCTTGGTTTACACGCAGTCGATAACCTGGTGTATTCATTAAACAAAGTATTAAAACCTTGTTACAATTCGAATCCCCAATTAGTTGGAATATTTAACTTCGGGTATAAGAATAATTTGACGAGGACACTCGCACTTTATATTTATGACTGATGGACTGTTATGGACGAAAACCAGACGGACATATTAAATAATCCAGGACAAAGGACAATTAACCCATGGGCATAAAACTAAAATCAACACGTCAAACATCATGATTACGGAAGTTTAAATAAGCATAATTCTTTTATTTCATATTTAATTTCCTTTATTTTATATTTAATTGCACTTCTAATTATCGCACTTTTATTTATTGTTATTTAATCGCACTTTTAATTATCGTACTTTTTAATTATCGCAATTTTATTTTATCGCACTTTTATTATTCGCAATTTCATTATCGTTATTTACTTTACGCTTTAATTTAAGTCTTGTATTTATTTTATATTTTACATTAGGTTTTAACTGCGACTAAAGTCTTAAAATCGACAAACCGGTCATTAAACGGTAAAAAAACCCCCCTTTATAATAATAATATTACTTATATATATATTTGTATTTTTATAAAAGTAAACTAATATAGCGTTGAGCTTTGTTTAAAGATTTTCCTGTGGAACGAACCGGACTTACTAAAAACTACACTACTGTACGATTAGGTACACTGCCTATAAGTGTTGTAGCAAGGTTTAAGTATATCCATTCTATAAATAAATAAATATCTTGTGTAAAATTGTATCGTATTTAATAGTGTTTTCTGCTAAAATTAATAACTATTTTATATACACCTCGCATAACATCAAGTATTTTTGGCGCCGCTGCCGGGGAACACTCTTAAACGCCGGAAGCGCAACGCAAATATATAAAAAAAAAAAAGATTTTTAGATTACTTCTATTAAAAATTCGTTTTTGTAAAAATACGTTTTAATTATTCAAAAATATAAAAAGAAAAACAAAAATATAAGTATTTTTAAGATTTTGTTAAATATTTAAGTTTTATAAGTTTCTTTATTTTTATTTTAGTTTATAATAATATAAATTTTATTAAATATCTTTTATTTATAAAAAAAACAGAAAACAGAAAATAAATAAAAAAAACGCGTAAAAATTTCAAACTGCTCCAGATCTGAAATTCTGAACCCCGCGACTCGCGGGGTTTTCTTCATTAATTACCGCGACTCGCGGAGACTTTCTGACTCGCCGACAGAAGCCCTAATTCAGCATTTATTACGGATTATTATTAATTATTATTAATATAAACCCTAATTATGTATTATTATTATAATTAAGTTTTATTTTAAAATTTCTTTTTATTTAATTTGTTTTATTTTGTTTAAATTAGTTTTATTAAATTGTAAAATTAGTAGTTTTATAAAAAAAAAAATATATAAAAATAATATTTTTATAAAAATTGTAATTTTTACAACTTTTTGCATATTTTTATATTTTGTCCCTTTTTAATCGTTTTAGCATAATATTTGTATTTTTAGCTCATATTTAATTTTAAACTTAGTTTTTGCTATAGTCATTTTTACTCCTAGATTCTTAGGCTTTGCCGTAAAATTCCTTAAGTGCTTATTCCTTAGACTAAGATTTAGGTGCTTTAGAATTTTGCGATGCCTTTTTAAGTTTTAGTTTCTTTTTAAGTTATTTCCATTTGGGATTTAGTTTTTCCTGTAAGCTTTAATATTTTTAGACCTTTTACTATGTATTAATTATCATTCCAATTAGTAATTTCAATTTGCGATTATAATTTTAAGTTAGTTGTAGTAATAAGGTTAGGTTAGTCAAGTATTTTTAAGTTTTTATAAGTTTCTTTTATTTTTCCGTCACCTTTTATTTTTCAACCATTTTTTCTTTTTCGACCTTTTTCGACGAACTCTTTTTCTTTCTCATTTCTCGCCATTCTAGTTTTTAGGACTTAGAATTTTTTCTACTTCTTATCTAAATTTCTTAAAATTACGAAAATTTATTTTAAGTGGTTAAATTAATAGACATCAAAATTTTCTGGTTCGTAGTAATAGTTGGATTTGTACGTGGACCGGGTTATTGGAGCCAAACAGTCCTCAATTATATTGAGACCAAACGAATCCTGCCCCTCTGCTGCATCTTTTGGCTATTCAAAACGTGAGCAAAATCAGAAAAGTCTATTGGTTGGATAACTTATTATAATTTTTCTTTCCTTTTAAAAACTAATAGGATATTCAGTGAATGCACCGAGCAAGACGTTCATCACCTTTTGTACGTTCACCACCTGTAACTAGATCAAGACATTTAGCAAATATAACCGCCGTTGATTTTTCTTTAGAATCGTCATCCAGTCGACCAAGTACTTCAGTTCAAATTTCCGATAATCCATTTTTTGAACCCAACATCACAATTGAGAATCCGGAGAATATTCAGGAACGGTTCGTAGATCCTGAACCATTAAACTTTCCTCCGGAGCCACCAATCATTCAAACAGAGATTGTTGAGGAACAAACCATTAAATCAGAATCATCTAGTGATACCGATTCAACAAATTCAATTATGGAGAATCTGGAACCTTTAAGTATGGAAGACCGAATGAGAGCTAAAAGCACTGGCCAAGGTCACGCAATTACTCATCCAGACATTAATGCGCCAGATTATGAAATCAAAGGACAAATTCTACACATGGTGACTAATCAATGCCAATTTAGTGGTACGCCGAAGGAAGATCCAAATGAACATCTACGTACCTTTAATAGGATCTGCACACTATTTAAAATCCGAGAAGTGGAGGATGAACAGATATATCTCATGTTATTTCCCTGGACTTTAAAGGGAGAAGCCAAAGATTGGTTGGAATCATTACCTGAAGGGGCGATCGATACATGGGACGTTTTAGTTGACAAATTTCTTAAACAATTCTTTCCTGCATCTAAAGCCGTAAGACTTCAAGCAGAAATTGTTACGTTCACACAGAAACCAAATGAAACTCTATATGAGGCGTGGACAAGATATGGAAAGTTGTTAAGAGGATGTCCGCAACATGGTTTAGACACCTGTCAAATAGTACAAATATTCTACCAAGGATGCGACATCACTACAAGGAAAGACATAGATATAGCAGCTGGTGGTTCTATTATGAAGAAAACCGAAACTGATGCTTACAAAATTATTGATAACACTGCTTCCCACTCACATGAGTGGCACCAAGAAAAAGATATCGTTAGATCATCTAAAGCAGCTAGAGCCGATTCTAGCCATGACTTAGATTCCATTTCCGCAAAGATAGATGCTGTGGAGAGACGAATGGAAAAGATGACTAAAGATATTCACTCAATACGAATTAGTTGTGAGCAGTGTGGAGGACCACATTTGACAAAAGATTGTCTCAGTATTGAATTAACAATGGAACAAAGAGAGAATATTTCATACATAAACCAAAGGCCTGGAAATAATTATCAGAATAATTATCAACCGCCAAGACCGATTTACAATCAAAACCAGAATTATAACCGAAATATTCCATACAACAACCAACAAGGTCCTAGCAATCAACAAGTATCCAATAATACTTACAATCAGCAAAGACCAAATTTTCAAAACAAACCACCACAACAAACCGATGATAAAAAGCCGAATTTAGAAGATATGATGATGAAGCTAGTTGAAACTCAAACGCAGTTTTTCACATCTCAAAAACAAACTAATGAACAAAATGCTCAAGCATTTAGAAATCAACAAGCTTCTATTCAAAATCTGGAACAAGAAGTAAGTAACCTAGCAAGATTAATAGGTGAAAGAAAACCGGGAAGTCTACCTAGTGATACAAATGCTAACCCCAGGAATGAAACAGCTAAAGCTATTACCACAAGAAGTGGTACAACACTTAAATCACCTGAAATACCTGTAACTTCTGATGAAACTATTCCTACTCCACAAGAACCACAACCTGATCAAGATAAGGAAAAAGAACTGGTAGTTGAAAAGGTTAATGAAAATAACACAGTTAAGGATAAACCTTATGTTAAACCATACCAACCACCACTTCCTTACCCGAGTAAAATGAAGAAAGAAAAACTTGAAGCCGAGCAATCCAAATTCTTGGATATGTTTAAACAGATAAATGTAAATCTTTCTTTCATTGATGTGATTTCAGGAATGCCAAGATATGCTAAATTCTTGAAAGATCTAATCTCAAATAGAAAGAAAATGGAAGAACTCTCGGCTGTTACTATGAATGCTAATTGTTCAGCAGTGCTGTTGAATAAGATACCAGAAAAACTATCTGATCCAGGAAGTTTCACAATTCCATGTTTTCTGGGTAGTCTCAGTTCAATAGAAGCATTGGCAGACTTAGGTGCTAGTATAAATCTAATGCCGTATTCACTATACGCTAAACTAGACCTTGGAGAATTGAAACCAACCAGAATAAGCATACAACTAGCCGATAGATCAATAAAATATCCTAGAGGGATAATGGAGAACATGCTAGTTAAAGTTGGTACTTTAGTATTTCCAGTAGATTTTGTTGTTTTGGACATGGAAGAAGATTCTCAAGTTCCTTTCATATTAGGAAGACCATTCTTAAACACGGCTAAAGCAATGATAGACGTGTTCGGTAAGAAACTGACCCTAAGTATAGAGGATGAGAGTGTTACCTTTTCAGTTGATAGAGCAATGCAACAACCACAATCTGCAGATGATACATGTTATTATATTCAAACTATAGATGCACATGCAGAATTATTAGAAGAATTTCCAGAATTACAAGGAACAGGAGAATGTTCTTTAGGAGAAGGTAATGAACCAATTGATGAAGCTGAAATGTTAGCTACACTTATAGCTAATGGATATGAACCAACAACAGAAGAAATTCAAATGCTAAAAGAAGAAGACAGATATCGATATAAATCATCGATAGAAGAACCTCCGAAATTAGAGTTAAAGCCACTTCCAAACCATTTGGAATACGCTTATTTACATGGTGAATCTGAATTACCTGTAATAATATCGTCTTCTCTTACTGAAAATGAGAAATCACAACTCATTTCTGTGTTGAAAGCTCATAAACCAGCCATTGCATGGAAGATTCATGATATTAAAGGAATAAGTCCTTCGTATTGCACACATAAAATCCTTATGGAAGAAGGTCATAAAACGTATGTGCAACGCCAACGAAGACTAAATCCTAATATGCAAGATGTAGTTAAGAAAGAGATTATTAAACTGCTAGATGCAGGTTTGATATATCCAATTTCTGATAGTCCATGGGTAAGCCCAGTTCAATGCGTGCCTAAGAAGGGTGGCATGACTGTCATTACAAATGAGAAAAATGAGCTTATTCCTACTAGGACTGTAACAGGATGGCGTGTATGTATTGATTATAGAAAATTAAATGACGCCACAAGAAAGGATCACTTTCCCTTACCTTTCATAGATCAAATGTTGGAAAGATTAGCCGGAAATAGTTACTATTGTTTTCTAGATGGATTTTCCGGATATTTTCAAATTCCAATAGCACCCGAGGACCAAGAGAAAACCACATTCACGTGCCCTTATGGTACTTTTGCTTACAAACGTATGCCATTTGGACTTTGCAACGCCCCTGCAACCTTTCAAAGGTGTATGATGGCGATTTTTCACGACATGATAGAAGAATGCATGGAAGTATTCATGGATGACTTTTCAGTCTTCGGTGATACATTTAAATCATGTCTAGTTAATCTGGAACGAATGCTAATTAGATGCGAAAAATCAAATCTAGTACTTAATTGGGAGAAATGCCATTTCATGGTTAAAGAAGGCATCGTTCTTGGACATAAAATTTCAAAAGAAGGAATTGAAGTGGATAGAGCTAAAGTAGATGTAATTGCTAAACTTCCACATCCCACCAATGTTAGAGGAGTTAGGAGTTTTCTAGGGCATGCCGGTTTTTACCGACGTTTTATAAAAGATTTTTCTAAAATTGCCACACCTATGAATAAACTCCTAGAAAAGGATGCGCCATTCATCTTTTCAGATGAGTGTATCAAATCTTTTAATATTCTTAAAGAGAAACTCACTAATGCACCGATCATGATAACACCAAATTGGAATCTACCATTTGAACTAATGTGCGATGCAAGTGATTTTGCAATGGGAGCCGTTTTAGGACAAAGGATTGAAAAACGATTTCAACCTATATATTATGCTAGTAAGAGATTACAAGGAGCACAAACGAACTATACAACTACTGAAAAAGAACTCCTTGCTATTGTCTTTGCTTTTGACAAATTTCGATCATATCTCGTTCTAGCAAAAACGGTGGTCTATACCGACCATTCTGCTCTTAGATACCTATTTTCAAAACAAGATGCTAAACCAAGATTAATCCGTTGGATCTTACTCTTACAAGAGTTTGATATTGAAATTCGAGATAAAAGAGGAGCAGAAAATCTCGCCGCTGATCATCTTTCTCGTCTTGAAAATCCCGAATTAGAAGTTCTAAATGAATCAGCCATACAAGACAACTTTCCTGATGAATATCTATTGAAGATAGATTATAAAGAAATCCCATGGTTTGCAGACTATGCAAACTACTTAGTTTGTGGATTCCTTGAAAAAGGATTATCGTACCAAAGACGAAAGAAATTCTTCAGTGATATAAAACACTATTTCTGGGAAGATCCACACCTGTTTAAAAGTTGTCCCGATGGAATAATACGCCGATGTGTATTTGGAGATGAAGCTAGTAAAATTTTAAACCATTGTCACACAGGACCAACAGGAGGGCATTATGGGCCTCAACTAACAGCTAGAAAAGTTTATGAAGCTGGATTCTATTGGCCTACAATTTACAAAGACGCACACCTTCTTTGCAAATCCTGTGATGCATGTCAAAGGGCCGGAAAAATAAGTCAACGTGATGAAATGCCACAAAATGTCATCCAAGTATGTGAAGTATTTGACATTTGGGGTATTGACTTTATGGGTCCATTTTCAAAATCTAATAATAATCTATATATACTCGTAGCCATTGATTATGTATCTAAATGGGCGGAAGCACAAGCTCTCCCAACTAACGATGCACGAGTTGTAGTCAACTTTTTAAAACGTCTTTTTGCAAGGTTTGGAACACCGAAAGCTTTAATAAGTGATCGGGGTACTCATTTCTGTAATAATCAACTTGAGAAAGTTCTTAAAAGATATGGAGTAACTCATAAAATCTCCACCGCATATCATCCACAAACAAGTGGACAAGTTGAAAATACCAACCGAGCTTTAAAACGTATTCTAGAGAAAACCGTAGGATCAAATCCGAAGGAATGGTCCATTAAATTGGAGGATGCACTCTGGGCTTTTAGAACAGCCTACAAAACTCCAATTGGAACCACACCTTTTAGACTTATTTATGGAAAAGCATGTCATCTTCCAGTAGAAATTGAACACAAAGCATTTTGGGCTTTAAAGACATGTAATCTTGATTTACATGAAGCCGGACGTCTACGATTAAGTCAACTAAACGAATTAGAAGAATTAAGACATGAAGCATACGAAAATTCATTAATCTATAAAGAAAGAACGAAGAAATGGCATGATAAAAGAATCAGAAGTTCAAAAGAATTTAAAGAAGGAGACAGAGTTCTTCTTTTCAATTCACGATTCAAGCTATTTCTTGGAAAATTGAAATCAAGATGGTCTGGACCATTCATAGTCAAAAGAGTTTTCGCATACGGAACGATAGAATTGATAAATTCAAATGGGATTGAATTTAAAGTTAATGGTCACAGAGTTAAACATTACATACATGGTCCGATGGAAGTCGACAACGAAGTTAATCACAATTTCGACACCACAGCTAACTAAGTGTGGGGAGAATCAAGTCTTTAAAGGATAATATGTATTTCTGTTAGAGTTAGATTGTCTGTTTTCGTGTAGTTCTCGAAAATGGAACCCGAATGGTCTTTCCCTAGCAGACCCTAAAGAACTAGTCTTCTCCCCCCATTCTGAATTTTTATTTTTTTTAGGTTTTTACGAAATGAAGACTGCCTGTGAACTAAACCATGGTCTAATGCTACACGCTTTGATCACTAAAAGAAATAATGACATACTACCGAGTGAAATAGTATCAGTAATCAGAGAAAGAATGGACGGAGTTAGAAAAGAATCCAGATGCGAAGATAATAAGTTACAATTTGGTAAAGGAAAATGAAAATCCGCAGCGAAAAGAAGAGCACGACACCTAGAAAGATGTCACAAATGCGGAAAATGGTCACATGGAGGTAAATGTTCAAATAATCAAACCTATTCAAATACCGAATTTGTTACTTTATGCAGAGACGGACCGTTCATATGTTTAGAAGAAAAGATACTGAATGCTCGAGGTTACGCCTATGTAGCCATGGAAAACCAATTAAACCGACTATCTTATGAATGGGATAGATCATATAACTAAGAAATCTATTTCACAGGTATGTCTGTACAGTTTTTATTTTTATTTTTATTTTTAACCTTTTGATAATAAACGCTAATTTGTTCGCTAAAAAGTATTAAATTGGCATTAAATAAAATTAGGTTTGGCGACCGAAATTATTGATATCATTCAAAAAATTTATTACATCACTGCGAAATTTAACGTTTATTCTTAAGGTATAAATATCTTTAATCAATCAACACAAAATATTTCAAAAATTCGTCATGAGTTAAATTAGGTCTTGGAACCGAAATTACTTTACCGAAAAGAGGGGCGCATATTTTTGATAATATTTGATTGATTAAAGTGGGATAAAAAGACAAAAAGATTTTTAATTTTATTTTTACCATGTTTTTTTTTAAAAATTAATATTTGAACCCTTTATAAATATTGTAAACTTTGTAATATCAATATTTTTAAAATTGTAAATATTTGAAAAATTAATATAAGTTTGATATGAATTTATGAATTTTTAAATTAAGTTTGGTGTGAATTTTTAAAATATAAATTTTTAATTTTATGCATTTCAAATTTTAAGTTTGGTGTGAATTTTTAATAATAATTTTGAATTTTATATTTAAGTTGTGTGAATTTAAAAACAAAAATTTACTTTATCTCATTAAGTTAAGAATATGATTTTTAAAATTCGTCGTAAGTTGAAGACTAGGTCTTTGAACCGAAATTGCTTTACCCGAAGGAGGGACGAGAACTTTTATTATCATTATTTTTAATCTTATTGAATTAGAGTATGCCAAAAACATTGAAAAACCCAAAAATCTTAGCTTTTAAAACAATCGCTACAAAAAGACAAATTTTAAAATTTTGTCGAAGGACGGACTAGGACATCGATCCGAAATGACCTCGTCCTAAATAAAAAGGGAAACAAAATTTTAAAATTAATTACTTAATTGTTTTAATAAGTTAATGATTATAATAAAAAAAAAAAATACCAAACTCCGCGACTCGCGGAGTTTGGAGGGTAAATCCCCGCGACTCGCGGAGGGGCCGGATTATAGAAAAAAAATAAAGAGCTGAACGATCAGTTTCAGTCCCCAACCCAAAACTCAAAAAACACAGCGAACATACTGCCGAAAATACACCCAAAAACACCCCCAAAATCACAATTTTTAACCGTTAATCACCAAATCTTTTGCTAAAATCATGTTGAGAAGGATGCTATCTAAGAATTACTCAAGAAAAACGGTAAATTTCTACACCTAAACACCATTTAATCCGAAATTTGGTGTTCTTGAGCAAATTTTTCCCCAATTTGATTTTGATGCTTTTTAGTGTAATTAAGCTTAAATTGTTTATGTATTATGCTTGTATAACCTAGATTGATGCTGTTTAACATGATTAGAAGCCTTAAACTTCAAATTTTGAGTAATCTAGGGTTTGTGTTCTTGAGCAATTTGGGGCTTTTTGATATAAACAGGTTATGGCCGATTTTTGTCATGAATTGTTGCTAAATTGAGTAGTGTAACATGTCTAGGTAGTTAAATGATCCAAACTTTGAGCCTAAACATGATTTTGAGAATTAAAGTGGACTTTTTCAAGTCTAAAATTCATGAACTTGATTTTTGAAAGATAATGCCATTTGAGACTTGTTTAATTGCTAGTAATGATTATTTTGACATGTTATTTGAGTTGAATGCTTATGAACTTGGCGAACATTTTCGTATATGCTTATTTGAAAAAGTGTAGATTTGATGAAAATATGAAAATGAGCTTAAGTTTGATATAAATTGATAATGTCATTGTAATTATTTTAATTGATGATTTTGCTGACACTAATGCATATTTGGATGCACAAAAATTGTGTTTGATGTGTTTTGCAGAATGAAAGGGGTGAATCTTCATCCCAAGCCCGCAATGCTCCTGCTGAGAATTTGAAACAACAGGAGGTGGATAACTACTACAAGCAGGATATACCTCATCCAGTCATGACCTTTTCTGATATGCAATTGGAAGAGTTGCACCCGAACCTGAGATTTGACAGACTTTGGATAGATTATCCAAAATATCAACGGGGTTTGCATACTCTTCATTCCAAGGTTGTTGAGTTACCGAGGGTCATAGAATGGGGACCCTTAGAAGCTGTAGAATTGGCCGGGCCAATTAGGGAATTACTTGTACAGAGGTATGGTAATTCTTCTTTTAATGACTGGGTACATTTATTCACCATACGTAGACCTGTATATAAAGTATGGTGTGAAGAATTGTTATGTAGTATAGAGTTGAATGATCGGGTAGCTAGTTTAACCGATCGTTCTTTTATTAGATTTTTGTTAGGCGGTTCGATGCGCCACATGTCTTTACTGGACATGGCTCAGGCTTTACGTATATATACGCCTGAGGAGTTAGCGTCTGCCGATTGTAGAGGATTGATACTAAACGGTAGAAAGATAGATGAAAATTTTGATACACACGGTGTGTGGAGTCAAATGACAAGCCATCACCGTTTCAAAGGGGGGAATTACTCTTATTTGGATATAGATAGAGCCGAATTAAGAGTGATACATAGGTTTTTAGCTAATTCGATTACACAAAGGGGTAAAAACAAGGAAAAAGTAAATGAACAAGATTTGTTTTATCATATGTGTATTCGAGACCCACAAAGCGCTGTAAGTATACCATATTGTGTGGGTTATTATTTATCAGCTATGGTTCGGGGGATGCGACAGCATAGCATAATAGGAGGTGGTATTTTTATTACTTTGATTGGTGAATATCTCGGTGTGGATATAAGTCGGGGGGGATTATTAGTAGAAGAACCGGAACCCTGCGATACTATAGGTTTAAATGTATACCATGGTGCAAAAGTTTTGAAGAGGCGAAATAACGCCGCAGTACGATACCATGGTAGACATCCACAGGTGGAGAGAAACCAGCAGCAAGGTAATGTAGGAGGGGGGAATGAGATGCAAGAAATGCATAGGTTTATAGCTTCTCAGGAATACGAAACTGCTAGACAGAGAGCATTTGAAGATTGGCAAGTTCATCAGAACCAAATCATAGCTCATTGCCAACATATAGGTAGAAACTATATTCCTACACCGAAACCCATCTTCCCTCCTTGGTCTATAGAGATGCAGCCACCATATCCTACGTATGACCCTGCCGAAGCATTCTATAAAACCTATGGTTATGCCTGGAACCCCTATTGGTACCAATATCATCCTTAGTTTACTTATTATTTTTTTTTTATTTTGTAATTTGTAATTATTGATACGTTTAATACTTTTGTTAATATTGTAATCATTTTTATAATTATCTAACTTTTATTCTTAGATTTTAATAATTTTTGAATGTGGGGTAATATACCAAACTTCAAAAATATGTATATATGTTTGCAGTTTATCTTATGTACACAACAGGGTAAAACAACGCATTTTCAAAGACTGGCATTAAGTTCAGCAAAAGCAACTAATTTTGACGACAAGATGCAAAATATATGTGAAATAACAACAAGACGGAATGAACAAATGATGTGCACCATTTATCATTCAGCAAACAAACGCCAATATATTTGGAAACTTTGGTAAAATTTAATCATTTTCACACAAATCACCCTCAATAAATTAAATTGTTACTGATTTCTTGCAAATGAGGGCATTGCAAGATCTTAAGTGTGGGAAGGGGTTAAATTCTTTCGGATTTTAAAAATTTTTACTTTATACATTTGGCTACCATTAAAAATACTAGTAAAGCAGTAGTTGTATTAGAATCTAGTGCTCTCTGATAATAAAGAACAGCCCTGGTCTTATATACTGACTACCCAATTCTAGTAAAATTTTTCAAAATTTTTAATTAAATGAATTCAAAATCATGTTTATACATATTTATGAACGATAAAACTAGGTTTTAACACCGAAATTATTGTTACCTCGGAAAGGACATAAATTGAGAAACAAACTAAAATGTTAAAATTCATTTAAAATGGAATAGAGGACGATAAAAAGGAAAATAAAAGCCAAGTGTGGGAAAATTTACCAAGTTATCTTAACATATGTCACATATATCTGTAACAAATAACTGAAAATACTTTTGCTTTGGACTAAACTAAACTGTTTTTACCCGATGAAAGAAAAGAAGAGATGGATCTACACGATGAATCAATTCCATCATTAAAAGGAAGTAAAGTCTTCCGAAAAAGACACGCGCTTCTTGATTTAGGTCATGAAGTTGTCGTCCATACCAGCTGTAGGTTGACGAAAAATCTAGAAAAGTCATCACTAAAATCAGCAGGAAATCCACGGACCTCAGCATTAAACAGGGTCGCCAAGTGGTCAGATTTATCCTAACCATGAGAAGGATTTATCTCGTACAATGGGGAGGGCACCATGCAAATTAGCTGGATAAGACTAATGAATCAGATCCCCAGAAAGGATAATCTCCTTAAAGATTAAAAATCAGCTTTTAAGACTGATATTACTCAATCCTAGAGATTGACCTTAAAGATTGAGAATTACAAACTCATGGAATTCGATGATATCTAAACTCGAGCTTAAACGAGAAAATATTTTGATCAAAATTACAAACCGATTTTTTTCTGAAAACCCTATTTTCAATGCGTTCATTACCATTGAACGTAAAATCCTAGGAATTCACCTGGAATTCATTAGGTCACCTGAACTAAATCGGGTGTCAACCGTAAGAACGGTGGTTGCATAGTGGTCAAAGACAGGACCTTGTGCCAGACCGAAAAATTATAAGGGTGAGCTTTACTATTGCTCCTACCAAGGATAGTAATTGCGTCCGACACGTTATAGACCATAATCAAAAGCATGTCACGGGACATTGCCTTAACAGTTGCTTGTTCAACGCTTTCCTTTACAACCGGACGGTAGTTTGCCGAAAGGTAATATACGGAACAAGTAAACTGGACGTGTTGCTTTCCAAATACAAGGTTAGCAAGTGGGTGACACAAAACAGCAAGTTTTGAGCTAAAATTTTCAATTCTGAACCCCACCAAACCCACAAAAATATTTTGCAAACACCGGTAAAGGGTTATCCCGGAAAACTTATCTAGGGTAAAAACTAGATTTAATTTTCAAAAGATCAAATGTTTTCATAAAGATCCAATTTCCTTAATGGATCTAAATTTTTATAGTCATGTGGGGCTGTAAACCATATCGTTACTACCATTGTTTATACCGCCGTATAGAAATCACTGATGTACAAAGAGTGAAGAATAAAGAAGTGATTCTAGTATTTCAAGACAATATTGCTTGAGGACAAGCAACGCTCAAGTGTGGGAATATTTGATAATGCTAAAAACGAACATATATTTCATAGCATTATTCCTCAAGAAAGACAAGCTTTTAGTTGCAATTGTTCTATTTACAAGTGATATTCGTTTAAATGATAAAAGGTGAAGACAAAAGACAGATTCGACGAATTGAAGACGCAAACGACCAAAAAGCTCAAAAGAACAAAAGACAATCAAAGAGGTTCCAATTATTGATAAGAAACGTCTCTAAATTACAAGAGTACAAGATTAAAAACGTAAAGTACAAGATATTAAATTGTACGCAAGGACATTCGAAAATCCGGAACCGGGACCAGAGTCAACTCTCAACGCTCGACGCAACGGACTAAAAATTACAAGTTAACTAGGTATATAAATATAATATAATATATAATTAATTATATTAATTATATATATATTATATTTATAAATAAAAACCGTCGGCAGAGAAAGACTCCAAGGACTGAGCTGTAAATTCATTCTCCGCGACTCGCGGAGTTTGAAGAGGATTTTACCGCGAGTCGCGGAGCCCCAAAAATCGAAAATCCCTATAAAGCTAACCGAATTCTGATCACAATTAATAATCTATTTCTCTCTTCTCTCATATATACGTAAAATATATAATTTATATTTTAATTTTAATTATAATTCTAATAATAAGGGTATGTTAGCGAATGTTGTAAGGGTGTAAGTCGAAATTCTGTCCGTGTAACGCTACGCTATTTTTAATCATTGTAAGTTATGTTCAACCTTTTTATATTAATGTCTCGTAGCTAAGTTATTATTATGCTTATTTAAAACGAAGTAATCATGATGTTGGGCTAATTACTAAAATTGGGTAATTGGGCTTTGTACCATAATTGAGGTTTGGACAAAAGAACGACACTTGTGGAAATTAGACTATGGGCTATTAATGGGCTTTATATTTGTTTAACTAAATTATAGTTTGTTAATGTTAATATAAAGATTTACAATTGGGCGTCCCTATAAATTACCATATACACTCAATCGGACACGATGGGCGGGGTATTTATATGTACGAATAATCGTTCATTTAACCGGACACGGGAATGGATTAATAGCCACTAGAATAATTAAAACAGGGGTGAAATTACATTCAAGAGTAATTGGTGTAATTGTTAACAAAGTAGTAAAACCTTGGTTTACACGCAGTCGATAACCTGGTGTATTCATTAAACAAAGTATTAAAACCTTGTTACAATTCGAATCCTCAATTAGTTGGAATATTTAACTTCGGGTATAAGAATAATTTGACGAGGACACTCGCACTTTATATTTATGACTGATGGACTGTTATGGACGAAAACCAGACGGACATATTAAATAATCCAGGACAAAGGACAATTAACCCATGGGCATAAAACTAAAATCAACACGTCAAACATCATGATTACGGAAGTTTAAATAAGCATAATTCTTTTATTTCATATTTAATTTCCTTTATTTTATATTTAATTGCACTTCTAATTATCGCACTTTTATTTATTGTTATTTAATCGCACTTTTAATTATCGTACTTTTTAATTATCGCAATTTTATTTTATCGCACTTTTATTATTCGCAATTTCATTATCGTTATTTACTTTATGCTTTAATTTAAGTCTTGTATTTATTTTATATTTTACATTAGGTTTTAACTGCGACTAAAGTCTTAAAATCGACAAACCGGTCATTAAACGGTAAAAAAACCCCCCTTTATAATAATAATATTACTTATATATATATTTGTATTTTTATAAAAGTAAACTAATATAGCGTTGAGCTTTGTTTAAAGATTTCCCTGTGGAACGAACCAGACTTACTAAAAACTACACTACTGTACGATTAGGTACACTGCCTATAAGTGTTGTAGCAAGGTTTAAGTATATCCATTCTATAAATAAATAAATATCTTGTGTAAAATTGTATCGTATTTAATAGTGTTTTCTGCTAAAATTAATAACTATTTTATATACACCTCGCATAACATCAGAGCCTAAACATGATTTTGAGAATTAAAGTGGACTTTTTCAAGTCTAAAAATTCATGAACTTGATTTTTGAAAGATAATGCCATTTGAAACTTGTTTAATTGCTAGTAATGATTATTTTGACATGTTATTTGAGTTGAATGCTTATGAACTTGGCGAACATTTTCGTATATGCTTATTTGAAAAAGTGTAGATTTGATAAAAATTTGAAAATGAGCTTAAGTTTGATATAAATTGATCATGTCATTGTAATTATTTTGATTGATGATTTTGCTGACACTAATGCATATTTGGATGCACAAAAAATTGTGTTTGATGTGTTTTGCAGACTGAAAGGGGTGAATCTTCATCCCAAGCTCGCAATGCTCCTGCTGAGAATGCGGAACAACAGGAGGTGGATAACTACTACAAGCAAGATATACCTCATCCAGTCATGACATTTTCTGATATGCACTTGGAAGAGTTGCACCCGAACCTGAGATTTGACAGACTTTGGATAGATTATCCAAAATATCAAAGGGGTTTGCATACTCTTCATTCTAAAGTTGTTGAGGTACCTAGGGTCATAGAATGGGGACCCTTACAAGCTGTAGAATTGGCCGGGCCAATTAGAGAATTACTTGCACAGAGATATGATAATTCTACTTTTAATGACTGGGTACGTTTATTCACCATGCGTAGACCTGTATATAAAGTATGGTGTGAAGAATTGTTGTGTAGTATAGAATTAAATGATCGGGTAGCTAGTTTAACCGATCGATCTTTTATTAGATTTTTGTTAGGAGGTTCGATGCGCCACATGTCTTTACTAGACATGGCTCAGGCTTTACGTATATATACGCCTGAGGAGTTAGCATCTGCCGATTGTAGAGGGTTGATACTAAATGGTAGAAAGATAGATGAAAATTTTGATACACACGGTGTGTGGAGTCAAATGACAAGCCATCACCGTTTCAAAGGGGGAAATTACTCTTATTTGGATATAGATAGAGCTGAATTAAGAGTGATTCATAGGTTTTTAGCTAATTCGATTACACAACGAGGTAAGAACAAGGAAAAGGTAAATGAACAGGATTTGTGTTTACCATATGTGTATTCGAGACCCACAAAGCGCTGTACGTATACCGTATTGTGTGGGTTATTATTTATCAGCTATGGTTAGGGGGATGAGACCGCATAGCATAATAGGTGGTGGTATTTTTATTACTTTGATTGCTGAATATCTCGGTGTGGATATAAGTCGGGGGGGATTATTAGTCGAAGAACCAGAACCCCGCGATACTATAGGTTTAAATGTATACCATGGTGCGAAAGTTTTGAAGAGGCGAAATAACGCCGCAGTACAATACCATGGTAGACATCCACAGGTTGAGAGAAACCAACAGCAAGGTAATGTAGGAGGGGGAAATGAGATGCAAGAAATGCAAAGGTTTATAGCTGCACAGGAGTACGAAAATGCTAGACAGAGAGCATTTGAAGATTGGCAAGTTCATCAAAACCAAATCATAACTTATTGCCAACATATAGGTAGAAACTATATTCCTACTCCGAAACCCATCTTCCCTCCCTGGTCTATAGCGATGCAACCACCGTATCCTACGTATAACCCTGCCGAAGCATTTTATAGCACCTATGGTTATGCTTGGAACCCCTATTGGTATCAATATCATCCCTAGTCTACTTAGTTTTTTTTTAATATTTTGTAATTTGTAATGATTGATACGTTTAATACTTATGTTAATATTGTAATAGTTTTTATAATTTTCTAACTTTTATTCTTAGATTTTAATAATTTTTGAATGTGGGGTAATATACCAAACTTCAAAAATATGTATATATGTTTGCAGTTTATCTTATGTACACAACAGGGTAAAACAACGCATTTTCAAAGACTGACATTAAGTTCAGCAAAAGCAACTAATTTTGACGACAAGATGCAAAATATATGTGAAATAACAACAAGACGGAATGAACAAATGATGTGCACCATTTATCATTCAGCAAACAAACGCCAATATATTTGGAAACTTTGGTAAAATTTAATCATTTTCACACAAATCACCCTCAATAATTTAAATTGTTACTGATTTCTTGCAAATGAGGGCATTGCAAGATCTTAAGTGTGGGAAGGGGTTAAATTATTTCGGATTTTAAAATTTTTATCTTAAACGTTGGTTTACCATTAAAAATACTAGTAAAGCAGTAGTTGTATTAGAATCTAGTGCTCTCTGATAATAAAGAACAGCCCTAGTCTTATATACTGACTACCCAAATCTAGTAAAATTTTTCAAAATTTTCAATTAAATGAACTCAAAATCATGTTTATACATATCTATGAACGATAAAACTAGGTTTTAACACCGAAATTATTGTTACCTCAGAAAGGACATAAATTGAGAAACAAACCAAAATGTTAAAATTCATTTAAAATGGAATAGAGGACGATAAAAAGGAAAATAAAAGCCAAGTGTGAGAAAATTTACCAAGTTATTCGAAACATATATCACATATATCTGTAACAAATAACTGAAAATACTTTTGCTTTGGACTAAACTAAATTGTTTTACCCGATAAAAGAAAAGATGGATCTACACGATGAATCAATTCCATCATTAAAAGGAAGTAAAGTCTTCCGAAAAAGACACGCGCTTCTTGATTTAGGTCAAGAAGTTGTCGTCCAGACCAGCTGTAGGTTGACGAAAAATCTAGAAAAGTCATCACTAAAATCAGCAGAAATCCACGGACCTCAGCATAAAACAGGGTCGCCAAGTGGTCAGATTTATCCTTACCATGAGAAGGATTTATCTCGTAAAATGGGGGGGCACCATGCAAATTAGCTGGATAAGACTAATGAATCAGATCCCCAGAAAGGATAATCTCCTTAAAAGATCAAAAATCAGCTTTTAAGCCTGATATTACTCAATCTTTGAGATTGACCTTAAAGATTGAGAATTACAAACTCATGGAATTCAATGATATCTAAACTCGAGCTTGAACGAGAAAATATTTTGATAAAAAAAAAAAAACCGATTTGTTTTCTGAAAACCCTATTCTCAATGCGTTCATTACCATTGAACGTAAAATCCTAGGAATTCACCTGGAATTCATTAGGTCACCTGAACTAAATCGGGTGTCAACCGTAAGAACGGTGGTTGCATAGTGGTCAAAGACAGGACCTTGTGCCAGACCGAAAAATTATAAGGGTGAGCTTTACTATTGCTCCTACCAAGGATAGTAATTGCGTCCGACACGTTATAGACCATAATTAAAAGCATGTCGGGGGACATTGCCTTAACAGTTGCTTGTTCAACGCTTTCCTTTACAACCGGACGGTAGTTTATCGAAAGGTAATATACGGGACAAGTAAACTGGACGTGTTGCTTTCCAAATACAAGGTTAGCAAGTGGGTGACACAAAACCATAAGTTTTGAGCTAAAATTTTCAAATCTGAAACCCACCAAACCCACAAAAATATTTTGCAAACACCGGTAAAGGGTTATTCCGGAAAACTTATCTAGGGTAAAAACTAGATTTAATTTTCAAAAATCAAATGTTTTCATAAAGATCCAATTTCCTTAATGGATCTAAATTTTTATAGTCATGTAGGACTGTAAACCATATCGTTACTACCATTGTTTATACCGCCGTATAGAAATCACTGATGTACAAAGTGTGAAGAATAAAGAAGTGATTCTAGTATTTCAAGACGATATTGCTTGAGGACAAGCAACGCTTAAGTGTGGGAATATTTGATAATGCTAAAAACGAACATATATTTCATAGCATTATTCCTCAAGAAAGACAAGCTTTTAGTTGCAATTGTTCTATTTAAAAGTGATATTCGTTTAAATAATAAAAGGTGAAGACAAAAGACAGATTCGACGAATTGAAGACGCAAACAACCAAAAAGCTCAAAAGTACAAAAGACAATAAAAGAGGTTCCAATTATTGATAAGAAACGTCTCAAAATTACAAGAGTACAAGATTCAAAACGCAAAGTACAAAATATAAAATTGTACGCAAGGACGTTCGAAAATCCGGAACCGGGACCAGAGTCAACTCTCAACGCTCGACGCAACGGACTAAAAATTACAAGTCAACTATGCACATAAATATAATATAATATTTAAATAATTCTTATAATTATTTAATATATTATATTTATTTATAAAACCGTCGGCAAGAAAGACTCCAAAGTGTGTGAGCTGTATTTTCAAACTCCGTGACTCGCGGAGTTTGAAGGCCAAAAGGGCCGCGAGTCGCGGAGCCCCAAACTCTGAAAATCCCTATAAAAGCAAACGAATTCTGATCGCAAAAATCATCTAATATCTCTCTCTCTCAATATATACGTAAATATATATATTTATATTTTAATTTTAATTTTAATTTTAATTTTAAATCATAATAATAAGGGTATGTTAGCGAATGTTGTAAGTGTGTAAGTCGAAATTCTGTCCGTGTAACGCTACGCTATTTTTAATCATTGTAAGTTATGTTCAACCTTTTTAATTTAATGTCTCGTAGCTAAGTTATTATTATGCTTATTTAATCCGAAGTAATCATGATGTTGGGCTAATTACTAAAATTGGGTAATTGGGCTTTGTACCATAATTGGGGTTTGGATAAGAGAACGACACTTGTGGAAATTAGACTATGGGCTATTAATGGGTTTTATATTAACTAAACAATACCTTGTTAATTTAATATACAAACTTATAATTCGACGTATTTATATATAACCACATACGCTTGACTGGGTACGGTGGGCGGGATATCTATAAATACCAATAATTATTCATTTTACCGGATACGGAACTGGATTAATAGTTAATAGACTTGTTGAAACAGGGGTGAATTACATTCAAGGGTAATTGGTGTAATTGTTAACAAAGTAGTAAAACCTTGGTTTACACGCAGTCGATAACCTGGTGTATTCATTAAACAAAGTATTAAAACCTTGTTACAATTCGAATCCCCAATTAGTTGGAATATTTGACTTCGGGAATAAGAATAATTTGACGAAGGCTTTCGCTCTTTATATTTATGACTGATGGACTATTATGGACAAATCCGTATGAACATATTAAATAATCCAGGACAAAGGACAATTAACCCATGGGCATAAAACTAAAATCAACACGTCAAACATCATGATTACGGAAGTTTAAATAAGCATAATTCTTTTATTTCATATTTAATTTCCTTTATTTTATATTTAATTGCACTTCTAATTATCGCATTTTTATTGTTATTGTATTTAATTGCACTTTTAATTATCGTACTTTTTAATTATCGCAAGTTTATTTTATCGCATTTTTATTAATCGCAATTTTATTATCGTTATTTACTTTACGCTTTAAATTAAGTCTTGTATTTATTTATTATTTTACATTTGGTTTTAACTGCGACTAAAGTTTTAAAATCGACAAACCGGTCATTAAACGGTAAAAACCCCCCTTTATAATAATAATATTACTTATATATATATTTGTATTTTTATAAAAGTAAACTAATATAGCGTTAAGCTTTGTTTAAAGATTTCCCTGTGGAACGAACCGAACTTACTAAAAACTACACTACTGTACGATTAGGTACACTGCCTATAAGTGTTGTAGGAAGGTTTAAGTATATCCATTCTCTAAATAAATAAATATCTTGTGTAAAATTGTATCGTATTTAATAGTATTTCTTGTAAAATTTAATAGCTATTTTATATACCACTCTGCTAAAACATCAAACATTTAGAAAAGACACTTCGTGATGAATGTTATTATTTTGGAGGAAAAACGATCGACAAAAATAACATTCAAGATAATATTGTTCGTGAAGAATGTTAACGTTTTTTTCCATGTTTTGTGAAGTAAAATTTAGCCCGATTTAGAGTTTAGGGTTTAGGGTTTAGGGTATGGTGTTTTGGGTTTATTCCATAAACTCAAAACACCAAACCCTAAACCCTAAACTCTAAACCGTTCGTGTTAAAAACTCAATCTAAATCCTAAATCTAAACCCTAAATCTAAACCCTAAACCCTAAATTTCTAAACCCTAATATCTAAACCCTATAAACCCTAATATCTAAACCCTAATGTCTAAAACCTCAACATACGCTCGAAAAACACGATAATTGTTATATATTACTTCTTCGACGTTTTCCCGCAAAAATAATAACATTCATCACGAAGTGTCTCTTCTAAATGTTCATATTTTTGTGTGATCTTGATGTCGGAAAAAAAAATTCAAAAAAAACGAAAAAAAAAATTGCTTCCCCCCGACTGGTTACTTCCCCATTGATCCTGCATATATATATATATATATATATATATATATATATATATATATATATATATATATATATATATATATAATGACAAGAAGACATCTAAGTATCAACAACATTAACGTCTAACAAAACCAATTGTTGTAAATTATTTCAAGCTTTAGAAAGTAGCCATTAAAAATGAAATTATAAATTGTTTCAAGCTCGACTTGCGAGCGACGATAGCTCTGGCATCATGATACCCAATAAGGGACGACGCGTTACTAACGTTAAACCCACAACATGCGCTCATTATGCACTAATTTGTGCCTGATGTGATCGAAAAAAATTTCAAACATACCTTGTGACAAAGGTCGAACGTGCTAAATGCACACGTTCGAACTTGAGTTCAACCAAGTTTGGACTGTTAAATTTTATAACTAAAGTGCATAAAAACTATTTTGTCATGATAACTAAAGAACTATTGAATTTTTGAACTTATTTGTTTATATATTACTCTTAGTTACTTTTTTATAAATATATTCACCTAAATTTAACTTTAATATAAAAGTGAAATTATAATCAACGATTTTATGCACGTGAACAACAATTCGGTCGAAAATATAATATTAAAATCTACTTTTTTTTTTTTTTTTTGAAAAGCAAAAATATTATTATTATTATATGGAATATTACAATACAAGTCCCTATATGCTTTTATACAATGCTA
Source organism: Rutidosis leptorrhynchoides (assembly GCF_046630445.1). Lineage (NCBI taxonomy): Eukaryota > Viridiplantae > Streptophyta > Magnoliopsida > Asterales > Asteraceae > Rutidosis > Rutidosis leptorrhynchoides. Next base: position 437,444,677 of record NC_092337.1, on the reverse strand, counting down.
TAAACGAAACGGATCAGCTGAGAAAATATGGAATAATTATCTGAATTTATGATCGGGGGAGACGTAGACTAGATAACACTACGAGGGACGAACTTGCGTAAAAGAACAACAAGCGGGGAAGGAGGGGACAACCGTGCCGATCAAGCGACTACAAAGTTGACACACAACCAACCCATTTAATCTAACCCACATAGGCTATATAGAATAACGAAACCATCCCGATTTGAATTAAATTATGTTAACCGACGCCTATGCGGTTTGAAGGAGGTGACACGTAAAATGACGGGTTGAGTAGCCATTGATGCCAATCGATAGGTGTTTTCTTCCGTGAACGATTTGAGATCCAGCTAAAGCTTTGAGATTGGATCTCGGAGATTATCACAGCGGGGTTCCATATTTTTCCGGAAAAAATCTTTAAGTTCCTATGTTTCCAAATAATGTAGCACGCAATCCATTTAGCAGCTTGCCATATTGAAGAACCAATGGAATTATTTGATATGCCTTGATCCGAGATGATGGCATCATTGATGTTAGAGATTCTTATGTTGTTTTGATTCCACCAATCGAGAAATTGTATCCATATTGAAGATACTTTTTGACAATTTAACAACGCGTGATCAATGGTTTCAATTTGGTGCTCACATAAGGGACATAAGATGGTGTGAAGGTCAATTCCTTTTTTATCGAGTTCGCTTCTAACCGGGATTTTTTGTTGAACGGCCCTCCATGAGAAAATGAATATCTTTTGTGGAACGAATTTGTTTTGAGGTAGTGAAAGGTTTCTAGAGTTTGTGCCGTATTTAAGCTTATTGATCAGATTTGACAGTGCTGCTGAAGTGTAGATGCCGGATGTGTCAAGGGAACATTTCCATGAGTCGGGGCGATCTGAAATAATAACAGATGTTATTAGGTTGTTGAGCTCCGTGAGATAATCCTTTGCACGACCACTAGGAGGGCGGGACCAATCCCAATTACCGATCGAGGTAGAGTTAACGTTCATTATTCTATCAGCAACAGTTGCTTCTTTGCGGGATTCCAACATGAATAGTCTATGAAATGTATCTTTTAAGCACTCAGATCCGATCCATATATCATGCCAGAAGCTTATTGATGTGCCATTTCCTATGCGCTTTGAAATCGAGGATGTGAAGGTTGTGCCTATATTGTCAGCAACTTTTCCAGCTTTAATAATCTCTTTCCAAATGGTGCGACCTGAAATGTTCCTGCATAAAAAGTTAGTATCCAACCCTCCCCCCGGCCCATAAATGCTTTTGATTATTTTTACCCATAATGCATTATCTTCGTTTTTAAAACGCCATCACCATTTACAAAGTAATGATATGTTTTTAGCAAAGAGGGACCCCACGTTTAAACCCCCACAATCGTATGGCAAAATTATTTGGTCCCATTTGATCCAATTAATTTTATTATCGTTTGAAGATCCTCCCCAGAAGAATTTCCGTCTTTTAGATTCAAGTATCTTAAGGATAGCGGATGGTGCATGAAATAAGGAGAAGTAGTATAATGGGATACTACTAAGAATTGATTTGATGGTCGTAAGTCGACCTCCGAAAGAAATAGATTTAGCAGCCCAATCTGAAAGCCTTTTGTCGAATTTCTCAACGATCGGCTGCCACGAGGAGGCGTGAGATGTGGGTACACCAATAGGAAGTCCAAGATAGGAGAACGGGGTATGACCCGCAGAGCAGTTCATGTAGCAAGCCATTTGTTCGGTTTCGGTCGTAGATGTACCTATACCGTAAAGTTTGCTTTTACGGAAGTTAACTTTGAGGCCTGAAATATTTTCAAAACATTTTAGTAGTTTGGAGATATATTTGGCGTTTCTTTTATTCCATTCGCCGAAGAAGATTGTATCATCAGCATATTGGAGGTGTGTAATATTGAGATTGTCATGTCCGATCTTTAATCCTTGCAAATGACCATTGGCTAATGCTCTTTTGACAAGTATGTTAAGACCTTCAGCAACAATGATGAACAGGAATGGCGAAATGGGGTCACCTTGTCGAATTCCCCTTTCAGGGGAAAATTCTTTGGTGGGAGAGCCATTGATTAGTACAGAAATAGATGATGACCAAAGGCATGCCCGAATGAAACCAATCCATTTTGGACCAAAACCCATGAAGTGCATGGTTTTAAATAGAAAGTCCCACTCAATGCAGTCAAATGCCTTTTCGAAGTCAACTTTAAAGATTAAACCTTTTTGTTTTTTACGTTTTAATTCATCAATTATTTCGTTTGCAATTAGGACACTATCTAGGATATTTCGACCTTTGAGGAAAGCTGTTTGTTCACTACCAATGATTTTATGAATGACCATGGCAAGGCGATTGGAGAGTATTTTGGTGAGAATTTTATAGTAGCTACCTATTAGACAGATTGGGCGATATTCATTTAATCCGATTGGGTTGGGTTTTTTCGGGACTAATGTGAAGAAAGATGCATTACATCCTTTGGAGATTTCTGAGTTTTCCCAGAACCAATCTAGAGATTTAATGAGGTCGGTTTTAATCAGTTCCCAATGTTTTTTAAAGAATCTCATGTTGAAACCGTCCGGCCCAGGAGCTTTAGAGCTATCGCAATTACATATGGCTTCCCATATTTCTTTTTCGTTAAATTTAGCTTCTAGGAGTTGATTGTCCAAGGAAGAAATGTATTCAAGATGTGAAACATGATCGAAAGGGCATTCGTCACGTAAGTGTTTGGATCGGAAGATGTTGTTAAAATAGGAATATGCTTCTTGTTTTATTAGATTAGGATCTTCAGTCCATGTACCATTAATTGAGAGCCCGTGGATGTTGTTTTTACTTGTTCTTCTTTTGATATAGTTATGAAAGTATTTCGAATTTTCATCACCCTCAAGCGCCCATTTGATTCTGGATTTTTGTTTAAGCATGTTTGTTTTCTTTTTTTCTTTGACGATGTGATGCATTTTTTCATCGATCCATTTTTGTTTTTCAGTTTCGGATAAAGGTCTAGTTTCGGCGGTTTGTTCCCAATTATTACATTCAGTAAGATGATCACGTATTTGGGAGTCTAAGTTATCAAGTTGATTACTATGTTTTTTAAGTTCTAATTTAACGTTTTTTAGTTTGTTACGGAAAATGCAGTCAGGCCTATTCCCACTAATTGGGATCAACCAAGCCTTTTCTATGATGGTGTCGGCATCTTTTAGATCTAGCCATGTGTCAAAGACACGTATTGGCTTAGGGCCAGAATCGAGGAGGTTATTTCTTAGGATAATGGGACAGTGGTCAGAAAGGTCCCGATCTAGAGTTTTGGAGGATGTGTTGGGCCAGATAGTGAAGATGCCATCGGAAATGAGGAATCGGTCAAGTTTACTAAACTTCATTGTTTTTTCACAAATCCTTGTGAACCTTTTACCGCCTAAAGGAAGATCAATTAATCCAGAGTTATTTATAAAGTTATTAAAATTATCTGCCCAATTTAGATTATACTCTGTGTTCATGCGTTCTGTTTTGTTTCTTACTTCGTTGAAGTCACCAAAAACAATGTGTGGGATATTAAGGGAGTTAGTAAGGGATGAGAGTTCGCTCCAAAGTCTAAGTTTTTTTGAATGGGAATGGGGGCCATAAACATTAATGAAGGCAATTTCAGAGTCATGACCCGCCCACGTGCCACAAATTGCAAGAAAGAATTCACCCTCAATAGCATAGTTGAACGAAAAGATATTAGTATCCCAAATAGTTAGGATACCTCCGGAAGCACCATCCGAATCCTTTTGGACGAATTTAAAATCAGAATTACCCCAGAAAGATTCAATGGTGTTGTCACGTGTTTGGCCGCATTTGGTTTCCTGGAGGCCTAGAATTGATGGTTTTTCTTTATAGCAAATACGTTTAAGCCAGCTTATTTTACCCGTTTGTCCAATACCCCGAATATTAAGAGAAATCGTACACATGAGAAAAAACTTACAGAATCGATGTGACGGAGGTGGATTCATGGGTTGTTGCGACGAATCCCGATGCTTTTCCCGAATTCGAACGTATCCAAGCTTTTGCTAGAGGTAGAACCTGTCTTTTTAGTCTTTTTGTTATGTACCATGTCCATATGAGATCCCTTCGAGAAGTAGGATGTGCTACCACCACCGTTAGACGAGGACTTACAACGTTTAGCCAGTTGAGAGATTCTAAGCTTTTGGCCACTTCTAGCTAGATGTTTGATGTAAAGCATATTGGATCTAGGTCTTTTAAAATCTGGGTTTTGAGAGGTGTTTTTTGACTTAATGATAGGTTTGGCGATGGTGCTAGAAATTTTTCTCTTTTTAGAAATTTCTTTACCCGTATAAAGTAAAGGTTCGAGGTTGAAAGGATCGGAATTTGTTTGTTGTGTAGCGTTAGGGGCAGGCATAAAATTTAATGGAGAGTTGGATTGAGGGTTTAAAGGGGTAGTACAGGGGGTGTCGTTTGTGGTATGGTGAGGGAGGGTTTCGGGAACAGAATCTGCATGTTCTTGTGTCACTATTGGTGAGCATAAATCATTTGTTAGAATGTGTTGAGGTGAGCTGTCCATATTAGATTTACCCGAGATGTGGCTAGGTGTAACAGGGGTATCATTTACTTGATTCGATGGGCCGTTAATAACAGTGTTGGGCTGCGGGATTGCAAGGGTATCCTCTCTTGGTGGGCTTGGGGGGGTATTGGTGGTAATGGGCTGCGTGATTACAGTGGACTCCAAAGGGATGGTTTTTGGTTTTGGTTGATATGAGGTGGTATTATATGGCCTTGCTGTATTAAAATCAGGAATAGGAGGTGGTTCAATTGGATCAGTTTCATTCGATGGGCTAGTTTCTTTTGTAGAGCTAGTATTATTTAAAACAGTTTCGGGATTGGAAGGATTATGGGTGTGAGGGTTTGTGGTGTCAAAGTGGTTGATGGGTTTCGATATGCTAGGAGATTGGAGAGATTGGTTATCGGCATTATTATTAAAGGGACGAGTATCCATTCGTTTAGAGGAATTAGAGGAGGTTTGGTGAGGAGGCGTGGGATCGTGGTTGTTGTTACGGGTGGTCTTTTCAGCGTTTCCTTCAACTCGATTTTCACAATCCAAGTGGGACTCTTCGTCAGAAATGTGATCGTCCGAAAGAATTTCATCATCCCAATTCGACGAATTATCGATATCACCATAAGTGTTAAACATAGAAAAGTTTTGAACTTCAATGATGTAAGCCTTAGATTGATTGACGTCACCGGGGTTGATAATAACTTGGCCGTTTATCGGTGAGAAATTGTTTGTTTTGATAATTACCGAGCCATGCGATAAATCTTGGTTGTTCTCATTGGTTATAGAGCAATTAAACGTTTCAATTACCTCGCCCCAATTTTTTGCTATGTCAATGAATGTGGATTCTAACCAACAAGTAATAGGTACCCCGAATATGTTAACATAAACAAGTCTACCAGAGGTTTTGTAAATTTCGGGATCCCATGGGTTTATATCTTCAAGCCATTTCCATAATGGGTGTTCCGAATTGTTAATCAAGTCTAGGGCCGGGTTGGGTTCCTCAAATATAAGCATTAGATCATGCCCGCCCAGGTATTTGATAGTAAACCCACCAAGGTTTTCACTTTCACATATTTCATTAAAATATTCAAGGAATTCAAGATCTTTAACTTTGGCAATAACCGCTTGACCAAGTATTTGGATAAGATCATCATTAGAATTTACCTTAATCGAGGGGATGCCGTAGTTTGTAGCCTGCTTGTTTAGGACCACTTCTTTGAAATTCCTTTCGTCTACAGGTGAGTTAAATGCAACCTTAACATTGTTCCTAGAACCCGATTTTGCATTGTTAGGCTGTGGAGCTTGTTTCTTTCCTTCGGGATCACGGGCCTTGTATACTTTGAGTAAATTGTCACCCGCAACAATGAGACTTAGTCTCCTCGCAAGAGAATCTTTGTGGTAATCTGGAACGTCTAAGAATCTAACAAAACCAAACTTCCTTCCGTTTTTTAAGGTCTTCCTGGGGATGTAAACCTCGTGGATATTGCCATATTTTTTGAAAACATCCCATAAGTCCGTTGAACACCAGTGTTCGGGAAAGTTGTGGAAGAGGTATGAAGTAATTCTAGACTTGTCGATCGGTTTTGGCAATTGATTTGTTTTAGAATTATTCGCATCTGGAAAAGGCTTGCCATAACGATTGATAAGGTTGGTGGCTGATTCCCGTATTTTGAAGTTGTTGTATAATTGATTGTAGGATGAGTTTAACCTTGTCGAGTGATGATTGAGACCAGATTTGGATCGGACAAGGTGGGTTGGATTCTGCTGGTTATTGTAATTAGGGTTAGGGTTTTTTGAAGGTGAGTTTTGCTTATTATGATCAATTTTAACCCAAATACCCTGATTGATAGGCTGATATCGGATATGCTTGTTATCAGCAAAGAAAGATTGTTTCGACTGGGATTGGTTGTTCGATGCTTTTGGTGTAAAAGGGGATATCGGTATGTTTGACATGATAAAAGAGTATTTCAAAATCCGATCTTAAATTCACTTATCAGTTGTTGACTAGCAACCAACCACCAGTTTATCCCATCCTCATTTGTTCTTACTCGTTTTTTTTTTTTTTTTTTGATTGATATTAATAAAGATGCAACAAATTTTTTAAAATTAAGTAATTAATTACCAAAGAAGTGGATACCTGAACTCGAATCTGAAGTTGCTTGAGATATTCGATAGCTTCATCTAACATAGAAGCCTTATCCGTCTATCAATTAAACCCACAAATCCCCAAATAAAATTCCCTTATCCGACTAAAGGCGGCACTCTCCGTAAAATTCCGGTCGGCGGTGCGATCCGTAAGAAACGATCGTCGTCAAGTTCCGATGATAATTAAATTACGGCGACTAATTCTTCTCCGGCGGCAACTATGCCGCCAGCTCAGATGAAAGCGGAACCGTCACAGATTTTAAGATTTGGTAATGATCGGAGATTGAGTTTGAGAGATGGATCTGAAGACGGTGGTTTGTTTCCGGCGACGACGGTGAGTGGCGGTGGAGAGAATAATATTATTTAGATTAATCAAAATAATATTCAACAAATATACAAGGTTTAATACAAAGATGTAACAAAAAAAATTAATCCACCTTCTTAACATAAATAACACTTACTCTAATTATTTCCATCTCTTAACATAGACTTATATACTTGATCCCATTAGTTAATCAATAGTAACTTTAACTTATTATACTTATTACATTTGAGCAAATTTTTTTACTGTTCCTCAACAGTAACCTATTTATATACTCCCATCTACTTACCACTTTCCACCAGAAGCTTCTTCCTACTGCCTCCATCGCCACCACATATCCTCTCCATCGCTACCACCTCCGTCGCCACCACACATCGGCTCCTTCGCGACCACCGTTTGCTTGGGGTTTTAGCTTCTCAACTGCCATCAATCTCTTATGGTATTTCCTCAAATTTTACGTTCTATATCGTCTCATATTTTCTAATCAAAGTTTCCTCTCCGGTTCATTTTGTAGGTGCGATTCTAACTTAACATTAGGGTTTCTGATTTTGTGACGATTTGGAAGAGATCCATCGCTATTATGTATTAATCCTAGGGTTCGTGATTTCGTGACGATTTGGAAGAGATTCAACGTTATTATGTTCCCTGAAGTTCCGCAATTCCTTGCCATCCGACTTCCACACAGTTGGTTTGTTCTCAATTTTAAGTTTTTTATTCATCATGATTTTTATGAAATGAAACATCGTTGTTGTTTCTATCATCCTCATGTTTGGGGTTTTTTTCCATTTAGGTGGTTCTGTTACAGATTACTCTTTCAATTTCACAAGAATCCGGGTATTTTTTGTTATTACGTAGTATTTATTTGGTTACGCACTTTTGGATTGATTTTTTTTTTAAATTATATTTTCGTTTGCATGGTCACTGATGGTATCATGATGCTATGTATCTTTTATTGTGTCCATGAGAAGTGTTTCCCGTGAATTGTTTGCTTAAATAATTATAGTTAGTAATTGTTGAATGATAGCATATAAACGTTGGGATAAAGATTACGGTTTAATGCGAGAAAACTCAAATCCCTCAACATCACTGTTTTGTCATCTATGACCACCGTCCGTATCTACGCCTGGTATTGTTCCTGTAACTTTCTAATAATTAGTAGATTTCATGTTTGGTTATTTGTTTATTTTTGTTGTAAAAATAGTTTACTATCGTTATTTTTTCGATTTTAATACAAGTGTTTTTTCTATGGGTTTTTTTTATACCTTAGATGGTGATATTTCGTTCTACAATTGTAAATGAAAATATCCAGAATAGGAGTATAAAATATATCTGATTTGTTCTTTATAGGTTCGAAAAGATGTTTTAAATCGTCATTTGTATCTTCTTCCCAAACAGTTTAAGCCTTCAACCTGCAATTGATTGTAAAAGATGCATTCTATTTGTAATTAACTGATTATTTAGGTGTTTGTTTATTCCTTTTGTATGCATATTCACGCTTTGTTGAGCAGAAATATGAGTTGCTAAAAAGAAAAAAAATAGAAATGCATATCAGATGTTTGATAAAATGCCCGATTGAGTTGTTCTTAAATTTGTAATGGTGAGTTTTTATAGGTTTTGTGAGTGTGATCCACCATATTAGAGCTTCGTTCCGTAAGTTTTTTTTGTCTTTCTTTAACTTTTGTAAATAGTTGGTTTTTGCTGATTTTGATCCCTTGCTTTTTATTATAAATGTTCATAGTCTGCGTTTGTTTAGCAGTTAGCTTTTACATATTTCCTTGGTTATTGAATGTTGTTCATAGTGTGCGGTTGTTTAGCAATTAGTTTACATATACTGTTGGTTATCGAATGCTGTTGCTATAAGTCTTTGGGCATTAGTAGTTGACATTTCATACTATAAATTATATATTTTCATTTTATAATGTTGTTACTATGTGACCTTGAGAGAATGGGGGTTCGTTATATTAGGCTGAAACAGCCTAATTGCAAGTGCAAAACGCCAAAATTGGTCAGCTCACAATAAGAATACTTCTCATGGGGTTGTTAGTGAACACGATATTGGTTCTGAAATGCCTGTAATATCTTCAAGACAAATTGCTACTACAAACATCTTACGGCATCTTAATTGTGCGGAAGCTTCATTTCCATATCCTTCCTTTGCTACTGTTAGTAATAAATTCTGGGATTAAAAACAACATACGAACTGCTGTCCTGTTATCAGACGAAGCTTCGTGCAACGTTTCTACTTCATCTGTTACACGTTACACCTGGTACTGCCTTTTTTTCTTTTGTTTGTGTTTGATAGCATTATTTTTCACTTTTGCTGCATTGTTAATTGCATGATATACCTTATCTATTTTCTGGCGCGGTTATGGAAGCTTAATCTGTCATTTGACTAGCAACGTCTGTTGTACATGCTTTTCCAGTTGTTGATCGTCATGGCGGTGTAGCCTCGAATGATGAAGGTGTGGCTAATTTGTATCTTTGGAAATAGTCGTTCTTTTTCAGTTTACATCGTACTGATGTATGTATTGTCGTATAAACATCAAGTGTCTCTTCGTTTTACCAATATTTAGGAGCTTGCTATAACGTTTGTAGCCATTCTGATGCGAATTTTCTGTATGAAGAACGCCTGAAAGCATCTACTTGCGAACATGTTTGTGATCATGGGTGTTGCGAACGAGGCCGTGTTTGGTTAACTAGAGAAAAGGAACCTCCTGATGTCATGAGATTACGTGAATATGTAGAAGTAGAAAATGCAAAAGGCTTACGATGAATATGTATTATTGTTGTGAGTTACGCGAGCGGCACATTATGCACAGCCTTCTTCTTAGAACGAGCCGTATACCTAAGTGGGTTGTACGGCGCTGTTGATAGGGGTGGTTACGCTAGATCAGAAGTTGGTTCCCGTGTTACATTGCCTTCTTTTTTTACAGCATTTCTTAAGGAACAAAACCGGTTTGGACAGTTTAAAGATATTAGTATATTACTGTCAATCTCTATTGTTTTTTGTGTTTTCTCATTCTTATTTGCATTACTTACTATACAAATCTATTTTTGTCACAAACTTGAATTATTTGCAGTTGTAGATTCTTCTATATGTTATGCTAATGACCTTCAGCTATAGATGTAACTATGCTTCATTGTGTGCTGATTATTGTATGCATTGAAAAAACAACCCAGGTCCGACGCAGCATCGCGCGGCTGACCTCAACCTTGTTACGTACACATAAACAAAATAATAATATCTACACCAATACAATCTCTTTATCCTCCTTCAACTTAAGATCAACAAACCGAACATAAAGATCAGTTCTACTCGAATCATGTTCCGGCAACTTCACCCGTCCACCTTCCGACATACTCCGAACAAAATTCACCAATTGCCGCCAATTCTCCGCCTCAAACAACCGCTTATTCAATCTCAAAAAGGTAAATGCACATAACCCGTTCCCTGAATCCGATCTACTCGTAGCCAAAACTTGTCCGTACGCACCACTATCGTATCGTTCTAACGCATTTTCACCCGCTAATTCGATTCCGGCAATTATAACCGCTGACTTCACCTGCTTTACTAAACCCTCAGGCGAACAATTTGCATGTTCTGGTTGCTCATTATCCCTCATTTCCATGCACGTAAAATTAAATACGACGTCGTATTTAGCTAACATTCTAGCAATGGGTAAATACCCATCTGAATTTCTAGTGTTATAATATCCGGCCGTTAATTCAGCAGCATGTGACCTAGTTTTGTAATGCCAATGAATTCCGGCAACTTTGCCGGAAAGTTTTGTTCCGGTTCCTCGGAATATGCTGTCTGCCGAACCTAAGATTTTGTCACCGTGTTCGACTAGTTTACCTGAATACCATTCCATGAAAAACCGGCCGTAATCGGTGTCCCATGTACCTTCTCGCCGGAAAAAGCCGGTGTCCTCCGGGAACTGATTGTACTGGCCGGAATCATGGGGCCCACTAGTTCCCCAATCTTTGTTTCCATTTGCATCTGCTGTTGCTTCTAGTGAGGCTTTCATGTACTGTTTATATACAAATAACATGAAGACTTTTAATTAGAAAAACAATTTCCAAAAAAAGGAATGTTTTAGTTATGTATTAACCACTTGTACGGTACAAGTAATGAAAGCATAATTACCTTGTCATAACATTGGAATTCACCTATTCCTGGAAACCTCCACGTCCCATTACTTTCTGGATAAGATGGATATCTTAGCTCACCACATGGGCCCATACCCACTTGGATTTCCTGTAAATTTTAAAATAAATTTAATAAGTATTTTAAATAAATAAATAAGAGAAATATTCAAATGAAACTAAATTTTAAGTTGAGATTCAAGTGAACATTCAGAGTGCGATACGTGGTGCGATAATCACATGTGATTGAAAAAAAATTCAAAAAAAAAATTTAATTTTTTTTCGAATTTTTTTTTTCCGAAATTTTTTTTTTCGAATTTTTTAATTTTTTTTCAATCACATGTGATTCTGCATGCCATCACATGTGATTGTAATATCCAATCACATGTGATTCTGCATGTCAAATTCAATCACATGTGATTGAATTTTTTTTATAGTAAAATGACGATTTTTAATTAATTTGTGTTAAAACCTTTAAACACCAAGTTTTTCATCAAATCACCGAATTAAAGTCTGAAATTTTGAAGATATGATCATGAAACGCTAACAAACTTGATCAAATCACCAAATTAAAGTCACTTTCCGGTTGAAATTTATTTTCGAAAAAAAATTTGAATTTTTTTTCCAATCACATGTGATTAAATTTGACATGCAGAATCACATGTGATTGTGTTTTACAATCACATGTGATTGAGTTTTACAATCACATGTGATTGAATTTGAAATGTTAAATTTAAAAAAAAAAAAATTCAAAAAAAATTAAAAAAAATTATTTAATTTTTTTTTCCAATCACATGTGATTGTTGCGCCACATGTCGCGCTCTGATTGATCCGTTGAATTTCAAGCAAATTATTGTATTCAATAGATTACAACTCAAATAAATAAATATGGAGTAATAAAGTTGCACTTTTGTAATAGACGGAACAAAGTAAGTATTACGTACCACAACAACATTTCCAAGGTAACTTTTGAATTTTTGTTGAAAACTTCTCATGAAATCCGAATAAACTTGAATAGGAGTTCTTCCTTTAAGGACCGGAACCGAGTCACAACCTAAAGAGATGTACTCGGGGTTTCTACGGCCAGATCGATCGGTGTAGACGAGATCGGGGTTGTGGTTGATTTCTTCAAGAACCCATGGTGGTAACGGGATGCTATAATGTTTGTAATCAAATTGTGATGTTAAAATCTACACAATAAATGTATTTTGCATTTAAAATAACCTAAAATAAGAATAAGAATGAAATGAAGATAATAATTTTTATGAAAATAAAATAATTAACAATTAACTTTTGGGATGAATAAAAACCGTCTTACAAAAAAGCTTTTTAATATTAATATAACGAAAATAAATAACCTATGTATATATAAATCATTATTATCCCCTAAAGATCACATAAATTACCGTAGAGGATTAACCAATATATAAATATAAACTAGGCTAGCTCTAAATTAAATACTTCGTACTTAATAATTAAATATAATATACGTACACTATGATAAAGAAAAAAGTATATATTGAAATATCATGATGGCTCTAACAAATAATATCCTTCTACATCATTTCTTTAGGACCTGAATTTATATCTATAATAACAATATTATGATTAAGATTACTAATGAAAATATAATAATGAAATTAAAAGAATAAATTAATTTAATTAACTAGCTAGTATACCTGCATGAGTCTCCAACATTGCCTCCACACTGATGAAAAGACATAACAGCTTGAAGCTTTAATCCATGTTTTTGAACCATGTTCACAAGTTCAACATACCCATCCCAATTATACTTCATTGGTCCATCTTTTTCAACTAGGCCCCACCAAACATCAACCATTACACCTTCAACTCCTGCGCTTTTTAACGCCATTAAACTCGCGTTCATCGCTTTAGGTTTGTTCAAATGGCCACTTAATGTAACCGTATCAAGAGGCAACATAACATAAACAGGCACCCTTGAGTTGTTTTCTACTTGATGACCACTTGATAAAGAGTAATATTTTTCTTTTTGTTCATCGAACAAACCATGATCGAATGGCGATATCATCTTTTGATCATCGCGCGTTATTTGAGCATCTTGTAACGAATTTTTGGCTCTTAAACGACGTGTAGGTTTGATTTGTGTAAAACTAATGGTGGCGGAGAAATCGTCAAGGGTTTTTATTGTCTTGATATATTTCAGATTTAAAAAGGATGTAGAAGAACGAAGAGTTAAAGCCATTTGAAATTTTAAGAAATTTTTGAAGAAATGTATGTATGTGGGAATGTAAGAAGGGTGTTATGCTACTTTATAAAATGAAATGTGGATAGAAGACAATATTTGTGGGTCCCTTTTGTAGGAAAAAGGGCATAAAATATCAAAATTGGTTACCCAAAATTTTCAGAGACGCGTAAGCATTCTTTAAAGGGGAATGATTCGCACACATATTTTTTAATCCTCACACACCAATTGAGTATTATTAGAAGAGTAAAAAGTTAAAATAGGTGTGTGAGGATCAAAAAAGTGTGTGTGAGAATCATCCCCCTTCTTTAAAAGAACGTTATTATTATTTATAATTTTTATAGAAAATCAGGTAGATACTATAAACTGAGGATGAGCATAAATCCCGAAATACCGAAACCGTACCGGTACCATACCACTACCGGTACCGAAATATTGTACCGATGGTATTCGGTATCGGTATCGGTTCTTGATTTGACACGATTTTGGTATTGGTACTATTCGGTATCGGTACCATTCGGTACGGTATCATTCGTTATCGGTACCGGTACAGTATCGGTACCATTCGGTATCCGTACCCATGCAAATCACTTCATATAACTTTTACACTACCTTCTATTTTTCAAAATGCCATGAAACCCTTGTCAAAAGATATATTCGTGAATATAATTCAAAAAGTATACCAATATTAGTTGTGTGACAAAATTAGTTGTGTGAATTGAAAAAGAAAAGTTGTAAAAATTGAAAAAAATGTAAATTCAGAAAAAACAGGTATAATACCGAAAATACCTGTTCAGATTTCGATATTCGGTACGGTATTCGTTCTTGATTTTTCTTAGTTTCGGTATCGGAATTTTCGGTATCAGTACAGTACAGTACAGTACGAGACATGTGCCGATCTCATCCCTACTATAAACATATTACTCATTACTCTATATCTTAGGTGGTTAAATATCTATATCATTTTTGTCCACCATTACATATCCATTAACATGTTGTATCATAGGACTCGTTAATGTATTCATATGATGGATTTAGTACACTTAAACTCATAACCTGATTAAAAAAGCAATTTAAAATTGCCAAATTAGTAATCTTTTCGAAGAATCAAAGTTATTTATTTGGTATGGTTATACTTCAAGCTAAAAGAAATTTGCTTCACAATAATAATATTCTGTAAATAATTATAAACATTTAGGATTTAAATCAGGATAAGTTAGAAACAAAGATTGACGAGAATATTATCATTGGTTGACTCGCTCGACTTGTATTTATGGTACACTTAAAAATCTTTGCTTAGATATTTTATATTTACGCATATAGAATATTCCATGTGCAAAGTGGTTATAACGTCAATAATACTCATAAAATATCATAACCCAAAACATTGTATAGTTGTATATCAAGACACCAATCAAATCGTCCTAATTGTGTGGTTTAATCAAGCACGATCAATCAACATATATAAAATCAAATAGAATTAGCAATTAGCATGCACAATCGAATGAGTTACTTCAACCAATTAATACTCATATAGTCATTTTGAAAATTTATATATGTTGAGATAACATTATCAACGGATGTATCTATTTTGTCACACATCGGTATGTAAATTTGAATTTTAAAGGTTTGAAATGTAAGAATGGGAATAATATCTTGGTTAGATTTACAGCTGGTAACGTACTTTTCGTTCTTACGTGGAATCGAGTTATCACTTTTTGTGTTTGATTGGAGGATATTAACACCTTATCCTCTTTCTTGTTCCTTTTTATCTTGTCCACCACATACTCTACTTATAAACGCTCCCAGGCTTCGCCCAAATATATTTCTCATATATTCCGTACTATGATTTTTGGTCGACTTTAATTTGTTATAAAAATTAAAGTAAATTCAACATTCATAATATAAAATTCAATTATTATTTTTTCTAAGAAAAACAAGAAACTTATATAACTAAAAAGGCGAACTTCATCGAATAGATGAAATCCAAAACCATACAAACCGAAGGAACTATCGAGCAACCCAACAACATGAACCGAACAAAAGCTCACGACGGCACCACAAGGAATGACAAACAAAACGTCATTACTCATTACAAACTAAAATCGAACAAAGGGACTAAGAGGGTAACCAATCAAGCAAACTACTCGGAAGATTAGGAACCATCTAAGACTCAATCAAAAACTAGATATGACCCGAGAAAAACCTAATGAAAAAAAAGCATCAAATGTCTTTAACATATTTGGAAAATTCATTCATTTTGGCTCCATGAACCATTCTTCTATAATTCTATTAAACTTCAATTTAAACACAACCTTGTAACCTTATGTTAACTACAGACAATATAACTTAAATTATAGTAGTTATTTACATTTTGATAACCTTAATCTTGAAGCTCCATGAGTGGTATGAGTTCCATTCATCAGTTTAAAAGTTTCACTTTGACAACCAGCATTTCGCCACTTCAGTTTTGGGTTCACTCAGTGTTTCATTTCAGGGTTCCTTTCAAAGTCTCAAAATGAACTTTGAGTTTTTTGATGCTCGACAAATTTTATTTGATTTTATTACATTATTTTTTCTATTGGTCAACATATACTATGAACAACTGAATCACTCATTCACCTAATTTTACCTTTAAAGTTTCGGAAGATACTAAACTGAACACCGAATTTGACGCATCACCACTCCTAGTGCAATTGATATAAAATGTGCTAAGTTTTCTGACACAAAACCAATAATTGATCATACTGCCACCGAAGCCTTGACTTGAGTGGGGTATGAGGTGAGATTCAACTTGGGTACTGTCAACCTATGTTCGATTATCACTTCAAGCGAGAGTTTTCAACATTTAATGGCACTGCCAACATCAATGCGAGTTGGGAAGGTCTTGGGGGTTTTCCTAACCTTCGATAGTACTACCAACATCGTCGCGATTTGGGTTTCCTCCTAACTTTTGTGTGGGTGACGTATGATCACGATGATTAAGTTCTCTCTAGATGGTACCAATAACGCCGTTAAAAAAAGTGTTAATACTAGTCTATATTGATCTCCTATAATATATATGTACACATTAATATAAAGTGATGATTAAGTGATTGTATTTTTTTTTTTTTTTTGAAAAACAGACTTATATTACTTCGCAAAACATACAATGATTTACATGTACATCTCGAGTTGTTTATCATTCCCGACACTAACCCTACTACAAATTACATTGACACATGAAAATACAAACATAGAAAGGGTGCAAAGATTGCAACCGTGGTCATCTCGCAAGTGTAGAGGGGTCCAAGAGATCATACAAAGATGGAAGACGGATTATGACACCACCTATGCCAATCGATCTTCGTATTTTTACATCGCTTTGAAATCCATTCGTAGCTTTTGATTTGTATCTCATTTAAAGCATTCGGAGGAGTCCAACTAGAGAGTTTAAACACCTTTTGGTTCCGATTTCTCCAAATAAGATACGTGCATACCCACTTGACCGCTTGCCAAACCTTCGCACCGACTTTGGAGTTCACATCATTGTTGTTGTTGTAGATGTCCTCAAACGTTTGATGATGAACATTTTGTTTGTCCCACCACGAGTACACCTTGTCCCATATAATTTTTGCATGTTTACACGAGAGTAAAGAATGTTCAACATATTCCAATTCATCGTAACATAGAGGGCAACAGACGGAGTGAAGGTCAATACCCCTCTTGTCGAGTTCCAAGAGTGCGGGAAGCCTTATCCGTTTTGCCCGCCATATGAAGATTTCAACTTTCTTCGGGATGAAATTGTTTTTCAAAGTTTCACAATTTGTAGGAGCATTAGTTTGAAACATTTCCGAGAAGATAAGTTCAGTGAGTACTTTTGTATTAAAAACACCATTACCGCATAGCGTCCATCTCCACGAGTCTTCCTTTGATGAGTCGAAAGTCATAGCTTGTAGTAAGTTATTTATCTCAGTTAATTCGCCTCTTGTTCGCCCATATGGATCTCGAACCCAACCTGCATCAGAAAACTGCCGAAGAACTCTATTGCAGACCATGACATCCTTATCTTGTTCCAGCCGAAGAACTCTATTGCAGACCATGACATCCTTATCTTGTTCCAGCCGAAATAATCTGGTATACACTGATTTGAGAGGCTCGTTACCGAGCCAGTCAGTAGTCATGCCAGAACCTAGTTCTTTAAGTGATTGTATTATATAACACTTTAAAGTACATTTAATGAGGCATAACTAAAAATAATGATGTATGAATAAATTCTCATTTATTTATAACATATTGAAGTATTCTAACGTAAGTTCTTGTGAATAGTGAGAAGTGTAAGAACTAGTAATTTACTTGAAAAATTGACTAATAATTTACTTGAAAAATTGACTAAACTAACCTTAACACTTTCAGTTTCATCCACTGCAATGTGGTAAAATCTAAATTATGTAAAACGAAAATTTAATTTCGCCAAATATTATTTTTAAGCGGAGTCTAAACTTTTGTTTATAATGATGATTACATTACACTGAAATTTATTATAAATAAATATAGAAATAGTAATAAAATAGAAAAAAACTTATTCATAATTTATAATTCACAGCTCAATTCAATTCAATTCATATATCATAATTCACAAAAAATTAAAAAATTATAAATAGTTGAAAATTCGAAACATATTTGAATGGCTAGAAATTGAACATTACGTGGAAATTGTAGTTGTATATTTGAAATGTGGAACAATATGATCACATCAATCGAAAACATAACACTTTTCCGAATAACGATAAAAAGAATTCTCACATGGTGGGTAGTCGTCTGCCACCAACATTTACTTCCAAATCAATTGCACCCACATGTTTTAAACCTACACTTTTTGTGTGTGGCTTTCAGTTATAGCAAAGTTTAGGAGTCTTATTTGACATATGTGTAAATTAAAGTCCTTCATTGTAAAGCTGTTTATGAATCTATATTTCCTGTGAAGATAATACTAGTACAAACTACAAAGTATGTAAAATCAATTTTAATGTAGGAATAAGGGGTATTTAACTTTGCATTTAAAATAAGATAATTTGATTATCACATTTTGTAAATAATTAAATAAATGGTGCTTTATAAGTCAAACTTAAACTTAATTAATTGTTATTGACAGACTCAAAATATAAAGATGAAAATGCGGATCAACCCTTATTGCAACAAATTGCATAATCAATTTTCGAAATACAAAGTCAAATACCCCTAAAATTTGCATATTAATGTGAGGACAAGTAATGTTCGGCAAATCATTAAACAATATTCATATGAATGTTTCTAATGACAGTTATTAGAGATATTAATAATAATTATGTTTATGTATAAAGTAGTGGTAGGTCTAGATTTCTTAATAACAGTCAGCTTTAGAGATGTCATTACAAAATTAATATTCATATTTCTTAAACCTAAAGTTATCTAACATGAGAGCTTTAGTCCTCAAGGTTTTTATATAAGGCGTATTTGATCAAATCCTCTTCATCAGAATTAAACTATGGAGTACTAAAAATAACATTTCAATTTAAACAATCCTCAATGCAATGCTTACGTACAAATAAATTAGTTTACTAAAATAACACTTTTACATTTATAACTTTATATAAATAGACAAAGTTACGCAATTGTTCCTTAATGTTTGCTTAAAATTCATGAATAAGTAGGGATGATACTCGTGGGCGACGGACACGGATCCTTAGTACCTACGAGTGAAGACGGATGCGACGGGAAAAAGTGGCCAGCCAAAATTTTTTTTTTTACCCGCGGGTACCCGTTTACCCGCAAACAGGTAAACTTTTCTGCCCGTACCCGTACCCGTAACCCGGGAGTACCCGCGACCCGCGAGTAAACCCGCGGGTTTACAAAATGTACACTTTAATTAATTTTTAGTAACGAATACCCATTACCCGTGGGTTTTACCCGCGAATAATTATAGAAATACATTAAAAAGTTAATTTATATAATATATAATTAAGTATATGTATGCGGGTAAACGGGTATACCCGCGGATAGCTCAAACGGGCATCACCGATTCACGGGTCGGGTTTTGCCCGCGACGGGTATGAAATACCCGCGACCCGCCCGCCACCCGACAACGTATTTTTTTACCCGACCCGTGCCAGCGGGTATATTTTTTCATAAATACCTGCCCGTCACGGGCACGGGTACCCGCTGGTCACGGGTTTTTTTCCGCCCATTGCCATCCCTATGAATAAGCCTAAGATATTTTTTGACGTGGCTGACCTTAAAATTTCGGTTGGTAACTGACTCTAACGAACGTTAGTTAAATTCCGTCTAGTCACCTCACATGCCAACCAAATGAGGATATCTTTGTAACACCATCATCATCACCTCCATCTTCATATCTATTATCTTCATCTTCCATCTCCACCAAAAATCATAAACCCTAATCTTAATTTTCAGTAATACCTACAATTTACAAACACTAACTCAAACCAAATTTTATAATGCTAAACCACAACCGCGTCATGTTATCCGTCGAATTGATCAGATGTACTTCGACCAATTGATCCAAGCAACAATTCAAACAAGCAGCGACAGAGAGCAAATCGCAGGTGGTGGTCTGAGACAAATCGTCAAAATGGTGGTATGATTTTTGTTAAAATACTTCTGTCGGGTCAATTGGAGGATTACAATATGATTTTCGTAGCAGATTTTTAACGTAATACATATTTAAACAACAAATCTTAATTTAGACATTTTTTTACTGGAGGACACTTTTTTCGAGACTGAAGGAGTATGTAATATGAGGTGATACAAGAATTGAGGGTTCGCGCGTTGCTGCTCTAAGGTTTATGCGATTTTAACGCAAGCTATCGATTTAGACAACACATTTTACTTGATGTTTTTTTGGACATACAAACTACAACAAAAAATAATTATAACCTCCAAAACATACAAACTTTCAATCATTATTGTTGGTCCCCTTGATAAACAACAGGAGTATTGTAGGGGGGGTGAATACAATTCTTTTAATTAATTTAACAGTTAAGACACAGTTTAGTATTCAAGCAAGTAAATTAAATAGAGTCAAAGGTAATTTTTCAACGCTTTATTCTTTATTGATTAAATCACAAAGAATTACAACTATCCTCGGCGGAATGATAGTTGGTTGATACAGATTTACCTAAGTATAGCTACAGAGGGTGTTCTAAGCTATTACATGTTTTGGACTCTAAATAAACAAACTCACACCACTAGTTGTTACAATAGTGGATACATCAATTTATAATAGTCCTAATGACCGTGTAATTGTTCTATTGTCCACTGGTACATAGGATGTCTGTACTTGTGGAGACAACTGCATCAGAGAGCGTGCTCTATGACAACCCGGAAATTTCCAACCAAATTTAAACTTTATCTTTATATGTTTCCGACACGATAAGCAAAGTCTGTAATGTTGAAATCTCAAAAACATTGAACTATGTTTAGGTATTCATTTACTCGACGATTCACGAACGATTATGTGTAAATAGATATGCATGAATATATACATATGTGTGATTATTAAATTGAGAAATATTAATAAAACATTAAACGGTTTGGTTGATATGAAAACAGATTATGAAATCTATTATATGACTTGAAAACGTATCAAACGTATAACGTTATACTTATTCGTTTTAATTAAACATCTACGTAATAAACATGTTGTGTGAAACGTGTATGTATATATATATATATATATATATATATATATATATATAGGAAAGGTATATTGAACTTATATATAACGATTCCGAATATAATTAATAGATATAGTAACACTCGATTGTTATTAAACGAGTTAATACTAAACTTATAAGGATTTAAAATAAGTTCTAGTAATAGATTATGTGATCTGAGTATAATTAGTTTAAGAATAATAAACGTTATAATAGTTACTTGATTTAATTTTCAAACGTACGAAAACATTTTTAATCTAAAAAGAATTCTATTGCTAAAACGTTTTATAATGTAATTTAAATAGATATATAAAACCTAATTAAAGTTTTATAAATCACAAGTACATATAATTACTGTTTCAAAAATATTTTGAATATATAAAGTTAGAAAACTTAATTAAAGCTTTATAATATATATATATATATATATATATATATATATATATATATATATATATATATATAGTTTCAAAGATATAAAATGTACTACGATATATTTCGAAAGGTTATCACGTTTTACAATATGTCAAGAAGGATATTATTAAGGTTATTATCATTATCTTTTGTTGTTATAAATCTTAGGAATTATAGATAACTAATAGAGTGTCACGTCTTCTTTAAAAAAATGAATATAACTTTATAAATATCTAGAACCACTTTTGACAATTCATTACTGAGCCATTATAATAAAGATAAAGGTTTTTAACGTTATCCTGAATTTCAGAATTTTTCTAGAAACCTTTTGACAAATTATCCATAACAATGGTCCTTGATTCAATAAAATATATATAAATATAACGAGAAATAAAAACGTGTTTTAAAACTTGTAAGGTGTTAAAAATAAACGTTGGCGCATAAATGAATTATATCAAATTAAGTTTTAAAGTGTAAACAATACGTGTTATAATATTTTCTAAACAAATTTAAAACTAACTTTGAAATATAATTAGTTTTGAAAAACTAAATATTATATTATTACATAAATATTTCCATTACATACGATATGTACAAGTTTATTTTTTTATGAAAATATATATACATTTTACAAAGTGATAAGATATAATATTAACTTAGTCATAAAACGTTTTAATTTAAAATAATTTTTATTAATACTTTGATAAGTAACGAGACGTCGATTTTTAGAAGCAAATGACCATAACACTCAAACGTACAAGTTATATTTAAATGATATAGTTTATCGATGTTTTAAGCCTAGTTATTTAAAAAGGTACTTGTCGCGTAACTTAGAGTGCTAGTTTTCTTAGCGTACGAAAACACTTTTGAAAAACGGAACCAGGATATAAGTCGAGTGACAACGTACGAGCCATTGGAACTAAATTACATGTTAACTATGCACGTAAATATAATATAATATGTAATTAATTATATAAATTATATATATATATATATATATATATATATATATATATATATATATATTATAAATAAAAACTGTCGGCAGAGTAAAACAAATTGTGGTGAGCTGGAAACAGTAGGGCCGCAATCGCGGAGCCATGTTCCTCAATCCCATCGCAGTCGCGGAGCTGTGGATCCCAGAACTTCCCTATAAAGCTCGTCCGATTTCGGGTCGCAGTTAATCATTCTATCTCTCAATCTCACGATACAGATATATATTATTATTTTATTATTATTATTATTATTATTATTATTATTATTATTATTATTATTATATATTATTATTATTATTATTATTATTATTATTATTATTATTATTATTATTATTGTTAAGATTAATATTATTATTAATCTTATTATTATATGTATTAATATTATTAAGTATTTACATAAAATACTACGACGATGTAATGCTCGAGTTATTTCAAAATGGGTTTTTCGAGCGGGATAGAAATAAGGAAATTATGGGTTATAGCTATGGAGGTGATGGGTATTGTTCGAGGTTTTGTTCGTGAGGTCAAACTAGTATTTATCATCTCCGTTATGTCTACGTACTTTCCTGCAATATTGAATCACAATATTGATACGTGAGCACTTATAACTTAACTTTTATATATTAATAGTGTATCCTTGACTAGTGCTCGAGTATATATGATTATGCATGCTTGTATGTTTAAATTTGTCGTTAGATAGTTTATGATGAATCATGAATTTAATACATATGCTATTGAGATAAAGTATATGATATGCATGTCATTGGAAAGCTGGCGAAAAATTAATAACTTTTCATTTAGAAAGCGTAGGGTTTCGTTGAACGGATTAAAAGTTATGGCCAACTGAAATTTTAGTATTATTATTAAAATGATTATTATTATTACTATCGTCGTTATTATCGTCGTTATCATTATTATTATCATTATCGTTATCAATATAAATATTATCATTAAAAATCGTTATTGTTATTATTAATACTATCGTAATTATAACTAAGTTATTATTATTATTATTATTATTATTATTATTATTATATTATTATTATTATTATTATTATTATTATTATTATTATTATTATTATTATTATTATTATAATTATTATTATCACTATAGTAATTATTATTATTATTATCATTAGTATTATCATAATTATTATTTTTAATATCATTATCATTAAAACTAATATTTGTATCATCTAATTATTATGATTAATATTGTTACCATTATTATGAATGCGATATAAACGAGGACTAAAAGCTATTAAACAAATAGATTAGAAAATAATGAGTATAAGCATCATGATGAAATTAAAATATTGAAAGATATTGATTTAGATAAAAATATCGTTTTCATTATTTTATCATTATTATTATTATTAAAAGTATCATTAATATTAAAACTATCATTTTTATTAAAATTATCATTTTTAATAAGAATATTATTGTTAGTATAAAATATCATTATTATCATTTTAGTATTATTATTATTAAAAATTATCATTTTGAATAGAATTATTATTTTTATAAATATTATTATTATTACAGTTAATATTAAAAAGTATTGTTATTATTAAGATTATCATGATTAGAATTATCATTTTATCATAATTAATATCATCATTAGTAAATATAAATATTGTTATTATTATTAGTAGAATAATAATAATTATTATTACAAAATAATACAACTTTTACTTATTATTATTATTATTATTAATATTATTTTATCAAATAAATATGTGATACAAAGATATTTTTACCACACGTAATATAATTACATTAATATTACATACTACTATATTTTTATGATATTAAGTGAACTTTATAAATTTTATTATTTATGATATATAAAAGTATATTTTTATCATATATAAATTTTAAATATAAATTTTTATTAACAAATGACTTTTATTAATTACTCTAATAAAATTTGATAGATATATTTAAATATATAAAATGACTATATTTATGTTATATAATTTTTGGAAGTCATTTTGGATTAGATGACTTTCGTTGACTTTTGCATGATAATCTCGAGCATTAGGATTGTGATACACTACGACTTGACCTAAATTGTTAGACAGATTTTGACCATCATATAAATATATATACTTAATATAGGTTCGTAAATCCGAGGCCAACCTTGCAATTGTTCAATGCCGTCATATGTATTTTTACTACGAAATACAGTATCGTGAGTTTCATTTGCTCCCTTTTTAAATGCTTTTGCAATATATATTTTTGGGACTGAGAATACATGCGTTGTTTTTATAAATGTTTTACGAAATAGACACAAGTAATCGAAATTACATTCTATGGTTGGATTATCAAAATCAAATATCGCCCTTCAAGTCTGTTACCTAAGAATTAGGGAAATGGCCCCTAATTAACGTGAATTCTAAAAATAGATATATTGGGCCTAACAACCCCCATTCATGTTTATGGATGGCTTTAGTACTTCGAGATTATTATTATACAGACGTCGATGTCTGTGGGGATATTCTATGCATTATGGTTAATGTCGATTACCAGGTGTTCAATCCATATGAATGATTTTTATGCAGATGGCTATATGCATGCATGATGTTTATGAGAAATGGAAATATGAAATATTGTGGTCTATTTAAAATGAAAGAAATGAATATTGCTGATAAACTAATGAATTCACCAACCTTTTGGTTGACACTTTAAAGCATGTTTATTCTCAGGATTGAAGGAAATCTTTCGCTATGCATTTGCTCATATTAGAGATATTACTTAGAGTCATTCATGATATATTTCAAAAGACATTGCATTCGAGTCATGAGTTCAACAAGATTATTATTAAGTCATTGATAGTTTGATATATTATGAAATGGTATGCATGTCTGTTAACTTTCGATGTAATTATAACAACCCGAAAATTTCCGACAAAATTTAAACCTAACTTTTATGAAATCCCAACGATTCACGAACAGTTATTTGTAAATAATAATACATTAGTATTAATTAATATTATTAATATAATATTTAACAATATTATCATTATCATTTACAATTATCATTATCAGTATTATCATTTTTATTAAAATGAATTTGATTATTATTATTATTGTTAGTATTATTATTACTAATATTATTATTAGTATAGTTATACTTATCATCATTATCATTAATATAATTACTAATATATTATTAATATTAATATCATTATTATTAATACTTAACATGTAAATTAATATAATGAAATATCATTATTATTAATAACATTTTATAACGATTATTATCATTATTGTTAGAATATTAATATCATTATTTGTTTACTAATATCATTATTAATATTATTAGTATTAGTATTAATACTTAATATTAATATTAAAATAATGAAATATCATTATTATTATTATTATTAATATTATTATTATCATAATTACTAATATATTATTAGTATTAACACTTTTACTAAAATTATTGAAGTTATTATAAATATCATATTAAAACAACTTATCATTATTATTAATAACATCATATAGTTATTATTATCATTATTATTAATTATAATTATAATTATAATTATCATTTTTATTATTAATATCGTCATTATTATTAATTTCAGTATTATTAATAATATTAAAAGCAGTATTATTACTCTAATTATTAAAATTATTATTATTGATATCATTTTATTTTGATTATCAAATAATATTATCAATATTATTATTATTGATGTTATTATTATTATTATTATTATTATTATTATTATTATTATTATTATTATTATTAATTTTAGTATTATTATTAATATTTTTATAATACAGATATATATAAAAGAATTGGATGAAAACAACATATACTAATCTGTATATTTTTTTTATTTTCGTGATCTGCATTATGATCCAGTTTTATTTTTAATTCACCTGATTATATTTTATTTTACTGTAACGGCCAAAATTTTGTTTTGGTCGACCATGATCTCCACTACAACTTCAATTCAATTATTATGATTAAATAAAACGTTCACTTGCACATATTATATGTATCTCCTACTGCATTTGTTGAATTAAAACAGAAATTAAAAAAATAAAAAGAAACCGCACCCTGTTCTTGACTTAATTTACCAAAACCCATACATTGAATCCAATTTCAAATTCTATAAATGTAGTCGTGTTTGGAATCCTCCAAAAAAACTTCCTGTAAAATCCCAAAACCCAATTCATTATATCGTGTTCGAATTTACGAGTCAAACTTAAATTTTTAAAAGTCAACCGAATTGTTCATAGCAAAATTTGAGTTCGTTTTGATGTTTTAGATCCAATTGATGATTGAGAACGTTTCTATGAGTGAATTACAAAGTATTTCGTGTTATGATCTTAGTCTATAACGGTTTAGATTTCAAAATCATTTTTTTTCCTTAAAGTATAGCGACAGCAGCAGGCACTCTTTTTTTTATTTTCTGTTAATCCCAATCACCACGAATCGATTTTTGTTTGTTTAAATATCCTAAAACCAATTATGTATTCGTGTTTTGATTTATGGTTTGATTTTGGTCAATCGTGTTTTGGAAGAAAAAGATGAAGAAGAAGAGGCAGCAGATTATACGGGTTATATATTTATTCTTGGGGTATAAATCAGAGAAAACGTGAATAGCTGAGTGGTGTTGTGTATTTTGTGTTAAGCGTGAGGTCACGGGCTCGAGTCTCGTCTGTGCCATTTTTTTTGGGAAAAGCTTTAAGGTAGTATCTGATACGTATTATTATTATTATTATTATTATTATTATTATTATTATTATTATTATTATTATTATTATTATTATTAATTATTATTATTAATATTATTATATTTAGAAAATACTTAACATTATTACCAAAACTAAAACATGATATTTATTATCATCATTAATTTAAATTATATTATTATCATTATTATTACTAGTATTATACTCTTAGTATTATTATTACTACTAACTTTATAAGTATTATTATTATTATTATTAATGAAATAAGTTTTATTATTAATATTATCATTATTATTATTAATGTAATTATTAGTATTGTTATTATTAAACTTATTATCATTATTATCATTTTTACAAAAATATCATTATTATTATTATTACTATTATTAAAAATGATTATTACAATTAAAATTATTGTTATTATTATCATTATAAAGACATTACAAACTTTTTACTTATTATTATTATTATTATTATTATTATTATTATTATTATTATTATTATTATTATTATTATTATTATTATTATTATTATTATTATTATTATTATTATTATTATTATTATCCTTTTCAAATAAGTATCATTACTATTATAGCTACTGATATTATTATTATTATAAAGACAATACGACTTTTCATTTATCAGTATTATTTTACCAAGTAAATATTAGTTATATAAAAATATATTTAACATATATAACAAAACTATATTAATATTTCTAAACATTGATTATTTATATAAGGTATATAAAATAAATATATAAAATTGTTAATGAAATCTATAAATTATTAAATATAACAACTATATCATTAATAATATAAATTTGTTCGATTACGAGTATATGTGTTAATATATATACTTGATATAGGTTCGTGAATCCGATGTCAACTCTGTACTTGTTCAATGCCATCCTATGCATATTTACTACAAACTATCGTATCGTATCGTGAGTTTTCATAGCTCCTTTTTTATATATATTTTTGGGCTGAAAATACATGCGCAACTTTTATAACTGTTTTACACGTTAGACACAAGTACTCAAACTTTTATGCTATATACGTGCTTTGTCATGCTAAATCCCCACCGTAATATCGTTAATTGCTGAGGTATAAGATGCAAACTTAGTTATTGTGAGTAGCGCTACTGAGAGTGATGTCTTTAACTATTTGACTGATGGTCTTTGGTTACATAATAATGATTCAACTGACACTGACTGTTCAAGGTGTTGCGGGGTAAAATTTTGTCTAGTAGCGATATTACAAACAGCAACTCTTTCGATTGATATATTTGGTATTAATCAACTTTAAACTGAAATTTTGTAGTCTAATGCTATACTGAACTATTGATTTATGATAAACCTATGAACTCACTTAACCTCGTGTTGACTTTTTAAGCATGTTTATTCTCAGGTACTTAAATATTGCTTCCGTTGTATATCTGCTGATTTGATGATGATTTCTTGTCATGCTTGGAGTCTTCATGCATTACTTACCAATTCATTTAAAAACACTTAATGCTCTAAATACAACGTAATCTATTTATCTTCCGCTGCAAAACTCAATAAAACGTCTCATATAGAGTCGTTCTCGTTTATACAACTGTGATTTGATATAATTAGTCACAAATACCCCAGGCCCTATTTGGGGGTGTGACAGATTGGTATCAGAGCAGGGCTGTTATAGAGAACTAGGGTTGCATTTTATGTGTTCCTTATGTGTTAGCTAGGGTGCCTTAGCAATCTTTAGGACTATAGCATTTCCTGCCTTAGTTTTAATTGTCTATCTCTTATTATCTTGCTATCTGTTATCTATACTTTTACCTCTTGCCTTACGTCTTCCTTAGAACGCTTGTAACCGTCCTTCTCTCATTCTTTTAGGATGACTAGCATGAATCCTATCATCATTACAGACACCGAGGGCTATCACTCATGATTATTGAAATTCTTGACATTCCTATGTCATCTATCATGGTTTTGTGTATTACATATGTATTACATGAAATGTTATCCATGATTTTTGAAATCTCTACTATTCATATTCATTACTTTCAAAATCTTCGCTTTCTCGTTATTTTGTTCATTGAATTTTCTTGACGAGTGGCGTCTACGAAACTCTAGAATGGAAGGGTTTGGATTACCGATTTAAAGGATCCTATAGCTCAAGCCCCTAGATCTGAATAGGCCATTACGAATTGAAAGTCTTTACTCAAAAGTTTATCTGATTACATACTTATCAATTCTTATCTCGACACGTCATACTGCAATTATTGCATAAATGGAGTATAGACAAATCATATCTTATCATATCTATCCCAATGGACTTTGTCTAACACTTTTCCTAAATTTTCTCCGTAAATTATGGAAATCTTTTTGCTATATATACGTATTCGAGGAATATATCATTCAGTATTCAATACTCATTTCATATCACACCCTAATTCCAAACACATAATATGGATTTCTCACCTGATTCCTCAAGTTCCGCTAGCTCCGAAGATAGCGTGACGGGAGCACACCCACCGATCAATTACCGTGATTTCTTCAGAAAATGGGGATGGGCTCGCGAAATACTCACGCTATGGAGAAATGAAGAAGGTACTCCTTATCATGAGCCAAACTTACCACAAAACGTCAGAGTACTCGATCCGCTTACCGGCGAACCTGTTCGCAATACCGTTTTCACTCTTTTCGCTAGGATTTTACGCCTCGAAGGTCGACTCGATGTAGCCCAAGACAGTATTCGTATTCTACTCCCGAATTCTAACTAGATAGGGTTATTAGAAGAAGTTAGAAGACTTCGAACTAGATATCAAGAATTGACAAATCTTACAGAAGAATGGGTAGAACTAATTCATAGACTTGAGTGTAAAGTAGAAACCCTGGAGGAAACGGTGCACGATTTGGAAGCTAGGCTCACATCTACTACCCAAGTACCACAAGCAATACCAACAGCAACCGTAACACCACCAGCAGTATCGTCAACATCACCAGCACCGACGGCACTACCAGAATCAGCAACAGCCTCAACAGTACCGCCAACATCATCAACACAGTAAGCATTATAAGCACCAGCAGTTGCATCAGTATCAGCAACACCATCAGCACCATCAGCTTCATCAACAACAACATCCGCATCACAAGCCTCAACATCACAATCTATGCCACGAGCATCAACATCATACGCACCATAGATACCAAGGAATACCAGTAACAACAAACGATAAAGTATTGATTCATACCTACATTGAAGAAATACTCTGCAGAGAATATGTAGTTTCTAAAAGTTTTTGGAGATTATTTATTCTTGTTCCAACCTCAAATCAGATGAGACTAATATGATATTAACTCATTAAATCCATGATTTACATCCGAAGAAAATATATATGTGGGTATATATTCAAATTCTTTTGTACAAACTGTTGATGTTAAAAATATTTTAACGGGTAGGTAATACCTGAGAAATATTTATATCTCACATTAATATGTTACATTGTACGTTCTTCAATTCTGATTCAACAGTCATTAACTATACTACTTACATTCACAAGATATAGGTATCCGTTCACTAAAGAACAACCATTTTCATACAAATTGGTATTCTAATTTTGGCATATCAGAATCCAAGTAAAGCTTTAGCAAGTGTTATCTTCCTAAAGATCACTATATTCATGAATTATATTCATTCGTATTCTGCGATGAATTATCACATCAAACCACCGAAATTATCATTCGTTACTTTTGAAATCAACAACGTTTATTCGTCAACCATTAGATCCATTGATGGATACACCCTACGCATAAACACTTCAACTCTAAATTCTTGAAAATATCTCGGATTGATAACCAATGATTCAGATATGAGAATGCTGATGAAGCAGCAAAAGCTGTAGATGGTCTTAATGACCAGAAGCTTGATAATAAAGAATTGTGTGTTGGAAAAGCTCAAAAGAAAATCTGGTATTGAAAAACGGATTGAGCAAAACATGAAGGAGGCTGTAGACAAACCACAAGGATTAAATCTATACCCAAAGAATCTAGATGATTCGATTTCTGATGGAAATCATAGAAGATCTCTTTACGCATTCTAAATCCTTACAGAAAATTTTCCTCATCATCCTTCGACTTTAAATATTTTGGAAATTCTAAGATATCATCGTATCTTTCGTTATAAATATCTTCGATATTTATGAAGATATATTCATAACGATTCTTGTCCGCAATTAATTATCTCTTTGCGATATATTTATTACATCATAAAGGAGACTGTTTTAGCTTCTATATTCTGTAGAATTCAAGTTTAAATTTTGAATGATTTGAAGTAGTGTTGGGAATTGAAGCATGAGTTAGTATAATATAATGACGTCAGACCAAGGTGATTATATTACAGTAAGTCATGCTAAATTTTTAATGGAAGTTGATGATTCATAGACTTTATAAATCATTATTTGCCATGTTACATGACTCTTACATTCTACTTAACCTCTGAACATATCAAGAACATATATTCTTGATAGTACTATCCTCAGTGATTCTGGTAATTTAACAAATCAAATCATGATGCTACGTTCCTTTCTAATTAGAACAATAGGTTCATTTGAAACTTCATACCTACAAATTCTGGACCATTACTTGCTTTACAAAAGCATGAAGCTTCGACATATAAGGGAAAATATAAAGCCCGATAACGACACCGAAATTACAAACCATGTATATCAATGCGTATAGAAATATAAAGACACGGGAGAACTAAAAATACTATAAATCCAAGAGCATAGTAGAAGTAAACTGACTCTTCCGGAGACAGATGCAAAAGAAGCACGATAGATATAAAAGTCAGGACTATATCCAGAATTAGAACTGGATGAAGCATATTGAAAAATCTTTTAGAAGTATGAATTGAGAAAGAAAGTATAGAAGTGGTGAAGATAATAAAACGGAAGATGCTAATTTATAGCGAAATTCCAGACACGACAATCAAGGCAATTCACCGCATTTAATCAAAGAAAATCCTAATTTTCTTAATTACCGGAGAATCAAATCTTATAGATTACGAAGATTTCCTTTAATCCCTTGAATTTCAGAAATCAATCGTAATTATTTCAAAAGTTAAGGCAAACAGATATTTCCTTATTTCAATCTTTTGTGATAGCTTCGTTTATACTCTTCCTATAATCGAATAGTTTTATCCATAATATTCAAAGGTGATAAAACTCTATTTTTCAACTCATATTCATCATTAAAATATTCTTGTTGTCAACAATGACGATCTCTATTAAATTTCATGACTGTGATTTTCACGAACTCCTCTCTATTTTGTCTACCCTAATATTGTGGCATAAACACTCAAGGTTTAAATAAGCTCAATATTATTCATAACACATTTTATATGTACTGAAATGCCTGTATAGCGTCATCATCTTTTCTAAGAAAACCTAATCAATGACACTCGTGTTATTCCTTTAGATAACATCCTCATTAATAATAAAATGCACTTCGTAGAATTTATGGATCGTAAGATTTAAACTCTTGAAACAAAATAATATTCTATCTGTTGGAATTCACGACGTGGCCCCGAGTATACCTGGGAACGTGAAGACCAAATAAAAATATCCTCACCTGTTTACAAACAACGCCGACTGATGGCAACAACTAAAATTTCGGGACGAAATTTCTTTTAACGGGTAGGTATTATAACAAGCCGGAAAATTTCGACAAAATTTAAACCTAACTTTTATGAAATACCAACGATTCACGAACAGTTATTTGTAAATAATAATACATTAGTATTAATTAATATTATTAATATAATATTTAACAATATTATCATTATCATTTACAATTATCATTATCAGTATTATCATTTTTATTAAAATGAATTTGATTATTATTATTGTTAGTATTATTATTACTAATATTATTATTAGTATAGTTATACTTATCATCATTATCATTAATATAATTACTAATATATTATTAATATTAATATCATTATTATTAATACTTAACATTTAAATTAATATAATGAAATATCATTATTATTAATAACATTTTATAACGATTATTATCATTATTGTTAGAATATTAATATCATTATTTGTTTACTAATATCATTATTAATATTATTAGTATTAGTATTAATACTTAACATTAATATTAAAAAATGAAATATCATTATTATTATTATTAATATTATTATTATCATAATTACTAATATATTATTAGTATTAACACTTTTACTAAAATTATTGAAATTATTATAAATATCATATTAAAACAACTTATCATTATTATTAATAACATTATATAGTTATTATTATCATTATTAATTATAATTAAAATTATCATTTTTATTATTAATATCATCATTATTATTAATTTCAGTATTATTAATAATATTAAAAGCAGTATTATTACTCTTATTATTAAAATTATTATTATTGATATCATTTTATTTTGATTATCAAATAATATTATCAATATTATTATTATTGATGTTGTTGTTGTTATTATTATTATTATTATTATTATTATTATTATTATTATTATTATTAATATTATTATTAATTTTGGTATTATTATTAGTATTTTTATAATACATATATATATAAAAGAATTGGATGAAAACAACAGATACCTAATCTGTATATTTTTTATTATCGTGATCTGCATTATGATCCAGTTTTATTTTTAATTCACCTGATTATATTTTATTTTACTCTAATGGCCAAAATTTTGTTTTGGTCGACCATATTATATATATATATCCTACTGCATTTATTGAATTAAAATAGAAATTAAAAAAATAAAAAGAAACCGCACCCTGTTCTTGACTTAATTTACTAAAACCCAGAAATCGAATCCAATTTCAAATTCTATAAATGTAGTCATGTTTGGAATCCTCTAAAAAAACTTTCTGTAAAAATCCCAAAACCCAATTCATTATATCGTGTTCGAATTTACGAGTCAAACTTAAATTTTTAAAAGTCAGCCGAATTGTTCATAGAAAAATTTGAGTTCGTTTTGATATTTTAGATCCAATTGATGATTGAGAACGTTTCTATGAGTGAATTACAAAGTATTTCGTGTTATGATCTTAGTCTATAACGGTCTAGATTTCAAAATCATTTTTTTCCTTAATGTATAGCGACAGCAGCAGGCACACTTTTTTTTTCTGTTAATCCCAAGCACCACAAATCGATTTTTGTTTGTTTAAATATCCTAAAACCAATTATGTATTCGTGTTTTGATTTACGGTTTGATTTTGGTCGATCGTGTTTTGGAAGAAAAAGATGAAGAAGAAGAGGCAGCAGATTATACGGGTTATATATTTATTCTTGGGGTATAAATAAGAGAAAACGTGAATAGCTGAGTGGTGTTGTATGTTTTGTGTTAAGCGTGAGGTCACGGGCTCGAGTCTCATCTGTGCCATTTTTTTCGGGAAAAGCTTTAAGGTAGTATCTGATACCTATTATTATAGTTATTATTAATTATTTTTATTATTAATATTATTATATTTAGAAAATACTTAACATTATTACCAAAACTAAAACATGATATTTATTATCATCATTAATATAAATTATATTATTATCATTATTATTACTAGTATTATACTCTTAGTATTATTATTACTACTAACTTTATAAGTATTATTATTATTATTATTATTAATGAAATAAGTTTTATTATTAATATTATCATTATTATTATTAATGTAATTATTAGTATTGTTATTATTAAACTTATTATCATTATTATCATTTTTACAAAAATATCATTATTATTATTATTTTTATTATTATTATTATTACTATTATTATTATTATTATTATTAAAAATGATTATTACAATTAAAATTATTGTTATTATTATCATTATTAAGACATTACAAACTTTTTACTTATTATTATTATTATTATTATTATTATTATTATTATTATTATTATTATTATTATTATTATTATTATTATTATTATTATTATTATTATTATTAATATTATTATCCTTTTCAAATGAGTATCATTACTATTATAACTACTGATATTATTATTATTATTATAAAGATAATACGACTTTTCATTTATAAGTGTTATTTTACCAAGTAAATATTAGTTATATAAAAATATATTTAACATATATAACAAAACTATATTAATATTTTTAAACATTGATTATTTATATAAGGTATATAAAATAAATATATTAAATTATTAATGAAATTTATAAATTATTAAATATAACAACTATATCATTAATAATATAAATTTGTTCGATTACGAGTATATATGTTAATATATATACTTGATATAAGTTCGTGAATCCGATGTCAACTCTGTACTTGTTCAGTGCCATCCTATGCATATTTACTACAAACTATCGTATCGTATCGTGAGTTTTCATAGCTCCCTTTTTATATATATTTTTGGGCTGAGAATACATGCGCAACTTTTATAACTGTTTTACACGTTAGACACAAGCAGTGTTGTAAATCTCCCTAGATCTCCCCGAGATCTCGTTTATAAAAGGCAACCGAGACGAGATGTTTATCTCCCGAGATTTCTTGGTCAACGGGGTCAAACTTAGTCAAAGCCACGATTTCTCAGATTTTCTTGCTAATTTGTAAGATTTTCTTGTATAATTCGTAATTTCTAAGATTTTCTCGCTCATTTCTTGGATATTTTTCTAAAATCTCGTAAAAACGTATATAAATATACATATATTTATGTTTTTATGTATATTTTTATTAATAAAACTATAAAGTCAACGTAAGTCAACATCCGAGATCTCCCCGAGATTATTCTGAGATGCCGAGATCTCCCCGAGATCCGAATTCTCCAACCTTGGACACAAGTACTCAAACTTTTATGCTATATACGTGCTTTGTCATGCTAAATCCCCACCGTAATATCATTAATTGCCGAGGTATAAGATGCAAACTTAGTTATTGTGAGTAGCGCTACTGAGAGTGACTTCTCTAACTATTTGACTGATGGTCTTTGGTTACATAATAATGATTCAACTAACACTGACTGTTCAAGGTGTCGCGGTGTAAACTTTTGTCTAGTAGCGATATTACAAACAGCAACTCTTTCGATTGATATATTTGGTATTAATCAACTTTAAACTGAAATCTTGTGGTCTAATGCTATAGTGAACTATTGATTAATGATAAACCTATGAACTCACTCAACCTCGTGTTGACTTTTTAAGCATGTTTATTCTCAGGTACTTAAATATTGCTTCCGCTGCATATCTGCTGCTTTGATGATGATTTCTTGCCATACTTGGAGTCTTCATGCATTACTTACCAATTCATTTAAAAACACTTAATGCTCTAAATACAATGTAATCTATTTATCATCCGCTGCAAAACTCAATAAACGTCTCATATAGAGTCGTTCTCATTTATACAACTGTGATTTGATATAATTAGTCAAAAATACCCCAGGCCCTATTTGGGGGTGTGACAGTAATGAAAGTTTGTCTTTTAAAAACGAATGCAATGTTTGTAAAATGTATCATTTAGAGGTCAAATACCTCGCAATGAAATCATATGTTATTGTATTCGTCCTTATGGATTAGGACGGGTCGTCTCATGTGGTATCAGAGCGGTGGTCTTAGCGAATCGGGTCTTGCATTAGTGTGTCTAACGAATAGTTATTAAGATGCATTAGTGAGTCTGGACTTCAACCTTAGCTACATGTAAAAAAGGCTTGCTTATCATTTTTTGTCGGAAATTACATACTTATCATTTTTAGTCTAGACACATCTTATTGCATTGATTTCATGAATAGTGCATAGACAAAATTCATATCTTAGCGTATCTGTTACTGTAAACTTTGCCTGACATATCCCGTAAATCCCTCCGTAATCTACGAAATCTTTTGTTCTATATATATAGATAATCTATGTAATTAGAATACCATCTGATAACCGGAAATCAATTCATATTGAAAAATCCTTTATTCAATCGTACGAAATGGAACTCGCTACTAGTTCAAGTTCCTCGGATTCTGATATGGAATTTCGCTCGAGCTCCTAAAGCAGTGTGACCGGAATGGATCAACCAATCATCCATCACCTATTCTGGATGAATTGGGGATGGGTTCGTAGCCTCCTCAATCATTAGAGACAAGAAGAAGGTGATCCCTTTCATCCACCATATTGACCTGTTGGCGAAGAACCTGAAGCACTTACCGGCGAACCTGTCCGAGACACCATTTTCTCTCTCATTTTCAGAGTGTCTCGTCACGATTATATATTATCTCAAATTCTAGATCTTATTCACCCACTCGTTCAAACCACCGATCATTACGGTGTAATAGAAGAAGTCAACGAGCTTTGCGCTTGAGTATTGGCTTTGGAGAATATGGTGCAAAGATTACAAGCACCATCAACAACACCAATACCACCAACAACATCCACATCGCAAGCCTCAATACCGCAGGCACCAGCAGCATTACCGGCATCAACAGTACCACCATCATCAACACCAACAGTATCATTATCACCACCACCAACAACATCCGCATCCCACACTTCAACATCACAATCTGTACCCCAAGCATAAATGTCATACGCACCATAGATACCAAGGAGTACCAACAACAATAATCGATGAAGTATTAATCTATAACTTAATTGGAGAAACATTATGTGGCAATTATGTAATCTCCAAATTCGTAGAGATTATCTATTCTAGCCTTAACCATAAATCAGATGGGTGGATCGAAATGATAAAAGGAAGAATAAAAACCCTGACAAGGGATAGTGTACGATTTACAAGCTAGACTTGTTATACCAGCAGCATCAACGGTACCCTCAGTATCGTCAGCACCATCATCACCATCAGTATCACCAACACCAGCAACACCTGTAGCACTACAAGCTCCACTAGTTACATAACCACCAACGATATCGACAACACCATCACCAATAGGTATATTGAAATAACGAGTTTTGGAGTATTAACTCATTATTTCCAAGAATTATATATATATATATATATATATATATATATATATATATATATATATATATATATATATAATGTTGGTTGAGTGTGGGTTAATACACTAAACGATAAACTTAAGTATGATTAACCAAAGAATATATTTTGATGATGACACACACACATACGCATAAGTGATGACTGACATCTTAACATAAAACACGCAAGGTTACTAATGCATACTTTATCTTGCAAACGACCAAGTCAAACATAGGTTAAAGAATAAAATTAAAAGTTCATGCAAACACACGGTCGAGGTACGGTCGACCGCATAGTCAACCGTTGATAGTGCTCCAAATGAACATATATTTAGTAGCAATATCCTTCCAATATGTAAAGTTTTCAGTTGTAATTGTTCTATTTTCAAGTAATATCCGTTTATATTAAATAAGTGCGAAGACAAAAGGCGAAAACGAAGATTCGAAGATAAAACCGTCCAAAAAGCTCAAATGTACAAGATACAATCCAAGTGGTTCAATTTATTGACGAGAAACGTCTAAAAATGACAAGAGTACAAGTTGTGAAACGCAAAGTACAAGATATTAAATTGTACAAAAAGACGTTCGAAAATCTAGAACCGGGACTTGAGCCAACTATCAACGCCCGACGTAATGGACCAAAAATTATGAGTCAACTATGCACAAGAATAAAATATAATGTATAAATAATTATATAAATTATTTATATATTATATATATTTAATAAATATGTCGACAAATAAAAATCCAAAAATGGTGAGCTGGATCTACGAAACTCCGCAATCTCGGAGCTGGAAGGCATATTTGCTAAGCGATAGCGGAGCAGTCAAATTCAAAATCTGCCTATAAAAGGCACAAGTTTCAGCCGAGTACCATGTACCAAATTCTATCTATCTATCTCAGTTTATATTTATATTTATATTTATATTTTATAATTATAATTTTAATTTTAAGTTAATAATAATAAGGTTATTGTAAGAATGTTTTACGGGTTTTAAGTCGAAACTCTGTCCGTGTAACGCTACATGATAAATAATCACTGTAAGCTATGTTTAAATTATTTAAATTAATGTCTCGTAACTAAGTTATTATTATGCTTATTTGAGCCGAAGTAATCGTGATGTTAGACTAAAAATTAAGATTGGGTTATTAAATTTTGTACCATAATTAAGGTATGGACAAAAGACCGACACTTGTGGACATTGGACCATGAACCATTAATAGATGGGGGGTATTGTCTAATTGAATGAAAATTCTTTGGAGCCTGTCGAACCTATCTTCAAATTAGTTAATCTAATAATTATTAAATGATTATGCATGTCCTATTTAGTGACGATTATACGACA
The DNA here is from genome assembly GCF_046630445.1 of Rutidosis leptorrhynchoides. NCBI lineage: Eukaryota > Viridiplantae > Streptophyta > Magnoliopsida > Asterales > Asteraceae > Rutidosis > Rutidosis leptorrhynchoides. Next base: position 437,405,147 of record NC_092337.1, on the reverse strand, counting down.
TCTTTAACAATCATTTAATTAATCAATTTGGTTGGGTAATTGATTATTCATTCTGATCAAGTGGGTAAATTAATAATCATGGACTAATTAAAATAAGGGTGGATTACATACAAGGGTAATTGGTGTAATTGTTAACAAAGTATTAAGACTTTGGATTACACACAGTCGATAACCTGGTGAATCATTAAACAAAGTATTAAGACCTTGTTACAGTTCGAATCCCTAATTAGTTGGAATATTTGACTTCGGGAATAAGGTTAATTTGACGATCATTTTATAATTATGACCGATGGACTATTGTGGACAAAAACCAGATATGTATCAAATAAATCCAGGACAAAGGACAATTAACCCAAGATAATTAATTAAAATCAAAACGCCAAACATCATGATTACGGAAGTTTAAATAAGCATAATTGTTTTATTGTATTTCTCATCGTACTTTTATTTACTCGCAATTTTATTTATTGTCATTTAAATATTGTAATTTATTTTACGCACTTTAATTATTGTCATTTATCTTTACGCTTAAAATATAAAATCGACAAACCAGTCAATAAATGGTAAACCCCCTTTTATATATTAATATATATATATATATATATATATATATATATATATATATATATATATATATATATATATATATATATAATTTATTTTGTACAAATATAATTGTTTAAAAATATAGTGTTAAACTTTACCAGCTCCCTGTGGAATGAACCGGACTTACTAAAAACTACACTACTGTACAATTAGGTACACTGCCTATAAGTGTTGTAGCAAGGTTTAAGTATATCCACTCTATAAATAAATAAAACTTGTGTAATTTGTAACGTATTTCGTAATAAAAATATAACTATTTCGTACCCCGCTCCAACATCATCAAGTTTTTGGCGCCGCTGCCGGGGAACTCGGTGAAAAACTATATTTTTGTAAAAATATATTTATTTAAGTTTTAAATATTAAAATTAAAAATATAAAAACAAAAAAAAAAGAAATTTTTTTAATATATTTTTAAGATTTTATCTATAAAATTAAAAAGTAATTTTATTTTTAGATTTTAAAATATAAGTTTATTTTAATAATATTTTCTTTATTTATTTTGTGGAAAAAAAAACATGTGAATTGGGCCAAAATTCGAAGCCCAAATCAGTTTTTAATTAAAATTTAGAATCGGGCTGAGTCTGTTTTAAGCCCAAATCCGAATCCAATACTGTATTATTCCGCAATCGGGGAGCTTTCCTGTGTAATTCCTACGCGATCGTGTAGGTGCTTCTGACAGGCCTGGTCCGTACATTAATTACGGGATTAGGGTTTTAATTTAATAATTATAATTATATTTAGGGTTTTAATTATTTAATTAGTTTTTAATTTTAGTTTTAATATATAGTTTGTAATATTAAGTTATTATTAATTATATAAATTAATATCTTTTATAAAATAATAATATAAAAATAATATTTTTATAAAAATAAGTAATTTTATCATTTTTTATATCTTTTTATAAATTGTATATTTTAAACGTTTAATTCATAATTTGTATATTTTTCGTTCGTAATTAGTTTTAAGACTAGTATTTGCCGTAGTTATTTTTATATTTCTAGATTTTTAAGTTTGCCGTAAAAATCCCTTAAGTATTTTTTCTTTAGATTAAGATTTAGGCGCTTTAGAATTTTGCGACGCCGTTTATATATTTTAGTGCCTTTTAAGTTATTGCCGTTTTGGATATAGAATTTCTTTTAAGTGTTAATACCTTTAGGCGCAACTTTTTATATATAATTTTTAGACTTTTAAGTTTCGACATTTTTCTTTCTTATTTTTATTTTTCGACGTTTTTCGACGCGCATTCTGTTTCTTTCTTATTTCTCGACGCTCTAGTTTTTAGGACATAGAATTTTTCTATTTCTTCTCTAAAATTTCAAAACGAAAAATTATTTTAAGCGGTTAAATTGATAGATGAAATGTCCCGTTCTTATTGATTAAAAACGATCCATATTAATTGATTTCGTTGCGAGGTTTTGACCTCTATATGAGACGTTTTTCAAAGACTGCATTCATTTTTAAAACAAACCATAACCTTTATTTCATAAATAAAGGTTTAAAAAGCTTTACGTAGATTATCAAATAATGATAATCTAAAATATCTTGTTTACACACGACCATTACATAATGGTTTACAATACAAATATGTTACATCGAAATCAGTTTCTTGAATGTAGTTTTTACACAATATCATACAAACATGGACTCCAAATCTTATCCTTATTTTAGTATGCAACAGCGGAAGCTCTTAGTATTCACCTGAGAATAAACATGATTTAAACGTCAACAAAATGTTGGTGAGTTATAGGTTTAACCTATATATATCAAATCGTAACAATAGACCACAAGATTTCATATTTCAATACACATCCCATACATAGAGATAAAAATCATTCATATGGTGAACACCTGGTAACCGACATTAACAAGATGCATATATAAGAATATCCCCATCATTCCGGGATCCTCCTTCGGACATGATATAAATTTCGAAGTACTAAAGCATCCGGTACTTTGGATGGGGTTTGTTAGGCCCAATAGATCTATCTTTAGGATTCGCGTCAATTAGGGTGTCTGTTCCCTGATTCTTAGATTACCAGACTTAATAAAAAGGGGCATATTCGATTTCGATAATTCAACCATAGAATGTAGTTTCACGTACTTGTGTCTATTTTGTAAATCATTTATAAAACCTGCATGTATTCTCATCCCAAAAATATTAGATTTTAAAAGTGGGACTATAACTCACTTTCACAGATTTTTACTTCGTCGGGAAGTAAGACTTGGCCACTGATTGATTCACGAACCTATAACAATATATACATATATATCAAAGTATGTTCAAAATATATTTACAACACTTTTAATATATTTTGATGTTTTAAGTTTATTAAGTCAGCTGTCCTCGTTAGTAACCTACAACTAGTTGTCTACAGTTAGATGTACAGAAATAAATCGATAAATATTATCTTGAATCAATCCACGACCCAGTGTATACGTATCTCAGTATTGATCACAACTCAAACTATATATATTTTGGAATCAACCTCAACCCTGTATAGCAAACTCCAACATTCACATATAGAGTGTCTATGGTTGTTCCGAAATATATATAGATGTGTCGACATGATAGGTCAAAACATTGTATACGTGTCTATGGTATCTCAAGATTACATAATATACAATACAAGTTGATTAAGTTATGGTTGGAATAGATTTGTTACCAATTTTCACGTAGCTAAAATGAAAAAAAATTATCCAATCTTGTTTTACCCATAACTTCTTCATTTTAAATCCGTTTTGAGTGAATCAAATTGCTATGGTTTCATATTGAACTCTATTTTATGAATCTAAACAGAAAAAGTATAGGTTTATAGTCGGAAAAATAAGCTACAAGTCGTTTTTGTAAAGGTAGTCATTTCAGTCGAAAGAACGACGTCTAGATGACCATTTTAGAAAACATACTTCCACTTTGAGTTTAACCATGATTTTTGGATATAGTTTCATGTTCATAATAAAAATCATTTTCCCATAATAACAACTTTTAAATAAAAGTTTATCATAGTTTTTAATTAACTAACCCAAAACAGCCCGCGGTGTTACTACGACGGCGTAAATCCGGTTTTACGGTGTTTTTCGTGTTTTCAGGTTTTAAATCATTAAGTTAGCATATCATATAGATATAGAACATGTGTTTAGTTGATTTTAAAAGTCAAGTTAGAAGGGTTAACTTTTATTTGCGAACAAGTTTAGAATTAACTAAACTATGTTCTAGTGATTACAAGTTTAAACCTTCGAATAAGATAGCTTTATATGTATGAATCGAATGATGTTATGAACATAATTACTACCTCAAGTTCCTTGGATAAACCTACTGGAAATGAGAAAAATAGATCTAGCTTCAAAGGATCCTTGGATGGCTTGAAAGTTCTTGAAGCAGAATCATGACACGAAAACAATTTCAAGTAAGATTTCCACTCGAAATAAGATTGTTATAGTTATAGAAATTGAATTAAAGTTTGAATATGATTATTACCTTGTATTAGAAAGATAACCTACTGTAAGTAACAAAGGTTTCTTGATCTTGGATGATTACTTGGAATGGATTTAGAAAACTTGGAAGTAAACTTGCAATCTTGGAAGTATTCTTGATTTTATGAAACTAGAACTTTTGGAATTTATGAAGAACACTTAGAACTTGAAGATAGAGCTTGAGAGAGATCAATTAGATGAATAAAATTGAAGAATGAAAGTGTTTGTAGGTGTTTTTGATCATTGGTGTATGGATTAGATATAAAGGATATGTAATTTTGTTTTCATGTAAATAAGTCATGAATGATTACTCATATTTTTGTAATTTTATGAGATATTTCATGCTAGTTGCTAAATGATGGTTCCCACATGTGTTAGGTGACTCACATGGGCTGCTAAGAGCTGATCATTGGAGTGTATATACCAATAGTACATACATCTAAAAGCTGTGTATTGTACGAGTACGAATACGGGTGCATACGAGTAGAATTGTTGATGAAACTGAACGAGGATGTAATTGTAAGCATTTTTGTTAAGTAGAAGTATTTTGATAAGTGTCTTGAAGTCTTTCAAAAGTGTATGAATACATATTAAAATACTACATGTATATACATTTTAACTGAGTCGTTAAGCCATCGTTAGTCGTTACATGTAAATGTTGTTTTGAAACCTTTAGGTTAACGATCTTGTTAAATGTTGTTAATCCATTGTTTATTATAACAAATTAGATGTTAAATTGTTATATTATCATGATATTATGATATATAATATATCTTAGTATGATATATATACAGTTAAATGTCGTTACAACGATAATCGTTACATATATGTCTCGTTTCGAAATCATTAAGTTAGTAGTCTTATTTTTACATATGTATTTCATTGTTAATACACTTAATAATATATTTACTTATCATTTAACATAATTAACCAAGTGTATCAATATCTTAATATGATTCATATGTACCTAGTAAGACGTTGTTATAACGATAATCGTTATATATATCGTTTTCGAGTTTCTTAAATTAATAGTCTCATTTTTATGTATATAACTCATTGTTAAAATACCTAATGAGATACATACTTATAATAAAATCATGTTAACTATATATATAACCATATATATGTCATCGTATAGTTTTTACAAGTTTTAACGTTCGTGAATCACCGGTCAACTTGGGTGGTCAATTGTCTATATGAAACCTATTTCAATTAATCAAGTCTTAACAAGTTTGATTGCTTAACATGTTGGAAACACTTAATCATGTAAATAACAATTTCATTTAATATATATATAAACATGGAAAAGTTCGGGTCACTACAGTACCTACCCGTTAAATAAATTTCGTCCCGAAATTTTAAGCAGTTGGAGGTGTTGACGTATCTTCTGGAAATAAATGCGGGTATTTCTTCTTCATTTGATCTTCACGCTCCCATGTGAACTCGGGTCCTCTATGAGCATTCCATCGAACCTTAACAATCGGTATCTTGTTTTGTTTAAGTCTCTTAACCTCACAATCCATTATTTCGATGGGTTCTTCAATGAATTGAAGTTTTTCATTGATTTGGATTTCATCCGACGGAATAGTGAGATCTTTTTTAGCAAAACATTTCTTCAAATTTGAGACGTGGAAAGTGTTATGTACAGCCGCGAGTTGTTGAGGTAGCTCCAGTTGGTAAGCTACTGGTCCGACACGATCTATAATCTTGAATGGTCCAATGTACCTTGGATTTAGTTTCCCCCGTTTACCAAATCGAACAACGCCTTTCCAAGGTGAAACCTTAAGCATGACCATTTCTCCAATTTCAAACTCTATATCTTTTCTTTTACTGTCCGCGTAGCTCTTTTGTCGACTCTGGGCGGTTTTCAATCTTTGTTGAATTTGGATGATTTTCTCGGTAGTTTCTTGTATTATCTCCGAACCCGTAATCTGTCTATCCCCCACTTCACTCCAACAAATCAGAGACCTGCACTTTCTACCATAAAGTGCTTCAAACGGCGCCATCTCAATGCTTGAATGGTAGCTGTTGTTGTAGGAAAATTCTGCTAACGGTAGATGTCGATCCCAACTGTTTCTGAAATCAATAACACAAGCTCGTAGCATGTCTTCAAGCGTTTGTATCATCCTTTCGCTCTGCCCATCAGTTTGTGGATGATAGGCAGTACTCATGTCTAGACGAGTTCCCAATGCTTGCTGTAATGTCTGACAGAATCTTGAAATAAATTTTCCATCCCTATCAGAGATAATAGAGATTGGTATTCCTTCAAATACAGTCGTGCTAACTTCTCCATCTTGTCATCTTCTCTTATTGGCAGGAAGTGTGCTGACTTGGTGAGATGATCAACTATTACCCAAATAGTATCATAACCACTTGCAGTCCTTGGCAATTTAGTAATGAAATCCATGGTAATGTTTTCCCATTTCCATTCCGGAATTTCAGGTTGTTGTTGTAGACCTGATGGTTTTTGATCTTCAGCTTTGACCTTAGAACATGTCAAACATTCTCCTACATATTTAGCAATATCGGCTTTCATACCTGGCCACCAAAAATGTTTCTTAAGATCCTTGTACATCTTTCCCGTTCCAGGATGTATTGAGTATCTGGTTTTATGAGCTTCTCTAAGTACCATTTCTCTCATATCTCCAAATTTTGGTACCCAAATTCTTTCAGCCCTATACCGGGTTCCGTCTTCCCGAATATTAAGATGCTTCTCTGATCCTTTGGGTATTTCATCCTTTAAATTTCCCTCTTTTAAAACTCCTTGTTGCGCCTCCTTTATTTGAGTAGTAAGGTTAGTGTGAATCATTATATTCATAGATTTTACTCGAATGGGTTCTCTGTCCTTTCTGCTCAAGGCGTCGACTACCACATTTGCCTTCCCCGGGTGGTAACGAATCTCAAAGTCGTAATCATTCAACAATTCAATCCACCTACGCTGCTTCATATTCAGTTGTTTCTGATTAAATATGTGTTGAAGACTTTTGTGGTCGGTATATATAATACTTTTGACCCCATATAAGTAGTGCCTCCAAGTCTTTAATGCAAAAACTACCGCGCCTAATTCCAAATCATGCATCGTATAATTTTGCTCGTGAATCTTCAATTGTCTAGACGCATAAGCAATCACCTTCGTCCGTTGCATTAATACACAACCGAGACCTTGCTTTGATGCGTCACAATAAATCACAAAATCATCATTCCCTTCAGGCAATGACAATATAGGTGCCGTAGTTAGCTTTTTCTTCAATAATTGAAATGCCTTCTCTTGTTCATCCTTCCATTCAAATTTCTTCCCTTTATGCGTTAATGCAGTCAAGGGTTTTGCTATTCTGTAGTAACCAGCCAATCCTAAAAATTAACGTATATGCCTCGGATTTTTTGGGGTTTCCCACTTTTCAACGGTTTCGATCTTTGCCGGGTCCACCTGGATACCTTCTTTGTTCACTATGTGACCGAGGAATTGAACTTCTTCCAACCAAAATGCACACTTTGAAAACTTAGCGTACAGTTTTTCTTTCCTCAATACTTCTAGCACTTTTCTCAAATGTTCTTCGTGCTCTTGATCATTCTTTGAGTAAATAAGTATGTCATCGATGAAAACAATGACAAACTTGTCAAGATATGGCCCACACACTCGGTTCATAAGGTCCATGAACACAGCTGGTGCGTTAGTCAATCCAAACAGCATAACCATAAACTCGTAATGACCATAACGCGTCCTAAAAGCAGTTTTTGGAATATCATCCTCCTTTACTCGCATTTGATGATATCCAGAATGTAAATCGATCTTCAAATAAACCGAAGAGCCTTGTAGTTGATCAAATAAGTCGTCAATTCTCGGCAGTGGATAACGGTTTTTGATGGTAAGTTTGTTCAACTCTCTGTAGTCAATACACAACCTAAATGTACCATCCTTCTTCTTGACAAACAAAACAGGAGCTCCCCATAGTGATGTGCTTGGTCGAATGAAACCACGTTCTAATAGTTCTTGCAGTTGGCTTTGCAGTTCTTTCATCTCGCTGGGTGCGAGTCTATAAGGAGCACGAGCTATTGGTGCAGCTCCTGGTACAAGATCTATTTAAAATTCAACAGATCGATGTGGAGGTAGTCCCGGTAATTCTTTCGAAAATACATCGGGAAATTCTTTTGCGACGGGAACATCATTGATGCTCTTTTCTTCAGTTTGTACTTTCTCGACGTGTGCTAGAACAGCATAGCAACCTTTTCTTATTAGTTTTTGTGCCTTCAAATTACTAATAAGATGTAGCTTCATGTTGCCTTTTTCTCCGTACACCATTAAGGGTTCTCCTTCTTCTCGTACAATGCGAATTGCATTTTTATAACATACGATCTCTGCTTTCACCTTCTTCAGCCAGTCCATGCCAACTATTACATAAAAACTCCCTAACTCTACTGGTATCAAATCAATCTTAAATATTTCGCTACCCAGTTTAATTTCTCGATTCCGGCATATATTATCTGCTGAAATTAATTTACCGTTTGTAATTCGAGTAAAAATTTACTATCCAACGGCGTCAATGGATAACTTAATTTAGCACAAAAATCTCTACTCATATAGCTTCTATCCGCACCCGAATCAAATAAAACGTAAGCAGATTTATTGTCAATAAGAAACGTACCCGTAACAAGCTCCGTTTCTTCCTGTGCCTCTGCCGCATTAATATTGAAAACTCTTCCGCGGCCTTGTCCATTCGTGTTCTCCTAGTTCGGGCAATTTCTAATAATGTGGCCCGGTTTTCCACATTTATAACAAACTACATTGGCATAACTTGCTCCGACACTACTTGCTCCGCCATTACTTGTTCCGACACCATTTGTTCCTTTCGTTCTGTTAACCCCTGGTCCGTAGACCTCACACTTCGCCGCGCTATGACCATTTCTTTTACACTTGTTGCAAAATTTAGTGCAGAACCCCGAGTGATACTTTTCACACCTTTGGTATAGCTGCTTCTGATTGTTGTTGTTGTTGCGGTTGTTATTGTTGTTGGGATGATTGTTGTAGTTGCTGTTGTTATTGTTGTTGTTGTTGTTGTTGGGCCGTTTTTTGTAGTTGCGATTGATGTTGCGATTGTTGGGATAATTGTTGCGATTATTGTTGTAATTGTTGTTGTTATTGTATTGGTGATTCTTATCACCGTTTTCCTTCCACTTTCTTTTGACTTGCTTCACATTGGCCTCTTCAGCAGTCTGTTCTTTAATTCTTTCTTCAATCTGGTTCACTAGTTTGTGAGCCATTCTACATGCCTGTTGTATGGAGGCGGGCTCGTGTGAACTTATATCTTCTTAGATTCTTTCCGGTAATCCTTTCACAAATGCGTCGATCTTCTCTTCCTCATCTTCGAACGCTCCCGGACACAATAGGCACAATTCTGTGAATCGTCTTTCGTATGTGGTAATATTAAATCCTTGGGTTCGTAACCCTCTAAGTTCTGTCTTGAGCTTATTGACCTCGGTTCTGGGACGGTACTTCTCATTCATCAAGTGCTTGAATGCTGACCACAGTAGTGCGTACGCATCATCTTGTCCCACTTGCTCAAGATAGGTATTCCACCATGTTAACGCAGAACATGTGAAGGTATTCGTAGCGTACTTTACTCTGTCCTCTTCAGTACACTTACTTATGGAAAACACCGATTCAACCTTATCGGTCCACCGTTTCAATCCGATTGGTCCTTCGGTTCCATCAAATTCCAAAGGTTTGCAGGCAGTGAATTCTTTGTAGGTGCATCCTACACGATTTCTTGTACTGATAGATCCAAGGTTATTGTTGGTATGTAGCGCAGTCTGTACTGCGGCTATGTTTGAAGCTAGAAAAGTACGGAATTCCTCTTCATTCATATTCACGGTGTGTCGAGTAGTCGGTGCCATTTCCTTCAAAATAGTCAAATGGAACAAGTTAATCATACAGAATATTAAGAGTAGTTAATAGTATTTCGTAGCATAATATGAACTCATTTATAAAAGCTTTTTCTTCATATTAGCGTTTTATAAGTTTAAATTCGGGTAGTACCTACCCGTTAAGTTCATACCTAGTAGCTAATATACAATTCAACTACTACAATTCTATATGAAAAACTGATTATAATAATATTTCGCGTTCAAACTTTTATACAATATTTTACAAACTTACAATACCGCTTATTTTACATAAAGCATGAAATATAGCACACAATAACTTTGATACAAGATAGTTGTCAAGATAATTCTAGCTAGTACACAAGTCGTTCAGCAAAGGCAATAAAGATACATAATTCATACGTCCAGAAACAAGTCATGCATTCTAGTTTTACTAGGACTACTTCCCATCCTTGGTCTTGTGGAACATGTGATGACCGGGAAATTTCTGACCAAATTTAAACTTAATCTTTGTATGATTAACATTTCTGACACGATAAGCAAAGTCTGTAAAACTGAATCTCAAAATTTTTGAACTATTCAAATACCCTTCGGTTGTTCTCAACGATTCGCGAACAATTATATGTAAATAGATACATATGCTATAACTTGAAAACGTAACAAAGTGTTATGAAAATGATACCGTACATTAAACTTATTGGTTTATATATCTATTTGAATATATATGATCTCAAGTTATTTAGTAAACGATAATAACATTCGATTATTGATTCAATTGATATTTAGATAAGTTAACTAAAACGTTTAAGATGAACCAGTAAAACACTAATTTGCTAAAGTATTTTCAAATTGCTACAGTACCCAAAATGCTACAGTGTTTTCGAAAATCACTATTTGCTACAGTAAAATTTACTTTGCTACAGTAACTTTGCTACAGTAAAACACTATTTTAAAAATGTATTTTAACAAATAGTGAAACGATGATTTATAGAAGTAAATGACCAAAACACTCAAACGTGTAAGATACACTTTGAGTGACATAGTTTATGGATAGTTTAAGTCTATATTTTGACAAAGGTACGTGTCACGAAACGTAAAATGCAAGTTTTCTAAACGTGCGAAAATACGTTCGAAAAACCGGAACCGGGACATAAGTCGAGTGATGACGTACGACTTATCGGAACTAAAATTACAAATCAACTATGCATGTGAATTTAATATAATATATAATTAATTATTTAAATTATATATATTATATATTTATTTATTATGTCGACGAACAAAAATACAAAAGTTTTGTGAGCTGGAAAAGGAGCCCATGCGATCGCATGGGAATCCTTCTACAAAATCATGCGATCGCATGGAGGGGAATTCCAGGCCAGGTACTATAAATTCAGGTGTTTTGCTCGAATGAAAAATCACACACACATACTCAAATATATATTACTCCGTATAATATTTATTATTATTATTATTATTATTATTATTATTATTATTATTATTATTATTATTATTTTTATTATTATTATTAATAAGATTATTATTAATCTTATTATTTTTATTATTAGTGTTATTATTTTTGCAATACAAAAATAATAATGTACATAAAATATTAAGACGAAGTGCTGTCCAAGTAATTTTCAAAACGAGTTTCCAAGCGAGCTAGAGCTAAGGAAAATATGGGTTATTACCAAGGAGGTTATGGGTAATGTTCGGGGATATTTTTGTGAAGCAAACCTCGTGTTTATCATCTCCGATGCGTCTACATGCTTTCCTACAATATTGTATATCAATATTAAACAGTGAGTTTCATATGATCCCTTTTACTCAATATATTTTTGGGCTGAGAATACATGTGACTGTTTATAAATACTGAAAATACTAGATTTATATACGTGAGTTTCATATGATCCCTTTTACTCTCTACATTTTTGGGCTGAGAATACATGCAAATGCTTTATTAACCGATATACAATATTTATATGGGTGAGTTTCATATGATCCCTTTTACTCTCTACATTTTTGGGCTGAGAATACATGCAAATGCTTTATTAACCGATATATAATATTTATATGGGTGAGTTTCATATGATCCCTTTTACTCTCTACATTTTTGGGCTGAGAATACATGCAAATGCTTTATTAACCGATATATAATATTTATATGGGTGAGTTTCATTGCTCCCTTTTTAATTGCTTTTGTAATCTATATTTTTGGGCTGAGAATACATGCACTTTATTTTAAACGCAATGGATACAAGTACATACTAAATTCTACACCGAGTTTGAACCAAAAATCCCTCAGCTTTGGTAACTAGTAACTGCCGGTTATAAGAACTGGTGGGCGCGAGTAGTTATATATGGATCCATAGGGCTGGATATCCCCGTCCGAGCTAGAGCACTAGCCTTTTAACGGACGTATGCTATTTGAGAAGCGTACACGTTGGTTTGCGTGTATTATTAAGATGATTATACAAAGGGTATAAATTATATATGCGTTAAGTTTAGTTACCAGGGTGCTCAATCTTGTAGAATATTTTGATAAACGTTTCTGGATGAAACAACTGAAATCTTGTGATCCACCTTTATATACAGATTATACGAAACATTAAAACTATGAACTCACCAACCTTTGTGTTGACACTTGTTAGCATGTTTATTCTCAGGTTTCCTAGAAGTCTTCCGCTGTTTGCTTTGATGTTAGACAAGCTATGTGCATGGAGTCTTACATGACATATTTTTCAAGGAAACGTTGCATTCACCAAATCATCACCATGTATCTTATTTTAACTGCATTATCAACAGAAGTACTGTTGTAAACTATTATTTATGGTGATTGTCTATATGTAGAAATCATCAGATGTCGAAAACCTTTGATTTAAATATTCATTTATGGTGTGCCTTTTCAAAAGAATGCAATGATTACAAAACGTATCATATAGAGGTCAAATACCTCGCAATGAAATCAATGAATGACGTGTTCGTCCATACGGATTTGGACCGATCGTCACAGAACATAACCGTTATGGCCGTTGATAAGACAGCGTGTTGTAATGTCGTCAAAGGGACGAGGGTTACGTAATGACCAACAGTCTCGTAATAACCTAAAAACCTCATTTCTTACCCCAATTACTGACTCCGTCACTTGTGGGAACGTTTTGTTTAATAGTTGTAGCCCGATGTTCTTTTTCTCACTTTAGTGAGAAGCGAACATTACTAACCCGTAAGCATAGCATGCTTCTTTATGTTGCATGTTAGCTGCTTTTTCTAAATCATGAAGTCCTATTTTCGGATACATTGAGTCAAAATAATTTCTTAACCTGTTGCGTAAAATAGCATTTAGGTTCCCCGCAATATATGCGTCAAAGTAAACACATCGTAACTTATGGGTTTCCCAATGTGATATCCCCCATCTTTCAAACAAAAGTCTCTTATAAACCAAGACATTCTTGGAACGTTCTTCGAATGTCTTACAAACTGATTTCACCGTAAATAGTTGTGCCAAAGAATTCTGACCGACTCTAGACAAGATTTCATCAATCATGTCTCCGGGTAGGTCTCTTAAAATATTGGGTTGTCTATCCATTTTGTGTTTTTATACTGTAAAATAGACAAGAGTTGGATTCATAAAAAAAATACTTATTAATGCAAGCAATTTTTACATATATCATAAAGCATAAGCACAATATATTACATATATTACACCACACGAATACAACTATCTTATTTTGACTCGCTCATTTCTTCTTCTTCGGTTTTGGTTCGTTTTGCCAAGTTTCTAGGGATATATGATGTTCCCCTAATACGAGCTGTCGTTTTCCACAACGGTTTAGAAAAATCTGGTGGTTTAGAGGTTCCCGGGTCATTGCTACAACTTAAGGGCTTCGGGGGTCGATGATACATATAAAGTTCATTGGGGTTGGAATTAGATTTCTCTATTTTTATGCCCTTTCCCTTATTATTTTCTTTTGCCTTTTTAAATTCAGTTGGGGTAATTTCTATAACATCATCGGAATTCTCGTCGGAATCCGATTCATCGGAGAATTGGTAATCCTCCCAATATTTTGCTTCCTTGGCGGAAACACCATTGACCATAATTAACCTTGGTCGGTTGGTTGAGGATTTTCTTTTACTTAACTGTTTTATTATTTCCCCCACCGGTTCTATTTCCTCCTCCGGTTCCTCCTCTTCTGGTTCTGATTCTTCTTCCGGTTCTTCTTCGGGAACTTGTGAATCAGTCTAATATATATTCGACTCTTCGTTATTATTAGGTGAGTCAATGAGATTTTTGCTAGAGGTAGACATCTATCACACAATATCAAACATGTTAAGAGATTAATATATCACATAATATATACATGTTAATAATATATAGTTTCCAACAAAAATGTTAAGCAATCTTTTTTAAAGAAAACACGGTCGAAGTCCAGACTCACTAATGCATCCTAACAAACTCGATAAGACACACTAATGCAAATTTTCTGGTTCTCTAAGACCAACGCTCGGATACCAACTGAAATGTCCCGTTCTTATTGATTAAAAACGATCCATATTAATTGATTTCGTTGCGAGGTTTTGACCTCTATATGAGACGTTTTTCAAAGACTGCATTCATTTTTAAAACAAACCATATCCTTTATTTCATAAATAAAGGTTTAAAAAGCTTTACGTAGATTATCAAATAATGATAATCTAAAATATCTTGTTTACACACGACCATTACATAATGGTTTACAATACAAATATGTTACATCGAAATCAGTTTCTTGAATGCAGTTTTTACACAATATCATACAAACATGGACTCCAAATCTTATCCTTATTTTAGTATGCAACAGCGGAAGCTCTTAGTATTCACCTGAGAATAAACATGCTTTAAACGTCAACAAAATGTTGGTGAGTTATAGGTTTAACCTATATATATATCAAATCGTAACAATAGACCACAAGATTTCATATTTCAATACACATCCCATACATAGAGATAAAAATCATTCATATGGTGAACACCTGGTAACCGACATTAACAAGATGCATATATAAGAATATCCCCATCATTCCGGGATCCTCCTTCGGACATGATATAAATTTCGAAGTACTAAAGCATCCGGTACTTTGGATGGGGTTTGTTAGGCCCAATAGATCTATCTTTAGGATTCGCGTCAATTAGGGTGTCTGTTCCCTAATTCTTAGATTACCAGACTTAATAAAAAGGGGCATATTCGATTTCGATAATTCAACCATAGAATGTAGTTTCACGTACTTGTGTCTATTTTGTAAATCATTTATAAAACCTGCATATATTCTCATCCCAAAAATATTAGATTTTAAAAGTGGGAATATAACTCACTTTCACAGATTTTTACTTCGTCGAGAAGTAAGACTTGGCCACTGATTGATTCACTAACCTATAACAATATATACATATATATCAAAGTATGTTCAAAATATATTTACAACACTTTTAATACATTTTGATGTTTTAAGTTTATTAAGTCAGCTGTCCTCGTTAGTAACCTACAACTAGTTGTCCACAGTTAGATGTACAGAAATAAATCGATAAATATTATCTTGAATCAATCCACGACCCAGTGTATACGTATCTCAATATTGATCACAACTCAAACTATATATATTTTGGAATCAACCTCAACCCTGTATAGCTAACTCCAACATTCACATATAGAGTGTCTATGGTTGTTCCGAAATATATATAGATGTGTCGACATGATAGGTCGAAACATTGTATACGTGTCTATGGTATCTCAAGATTACATTATATACAATACAAGTTGATTAAGTTATGGTTGGAATAGATTTGTTACCAATTTTCACGTAGCTAAAATGAAAAAAAATTATCCAATCTTGTTTTACCCATAACTTCTTCATTTTAAATCCGTTTTGAGTGAATCAAATTGCTATGGTTTAATATTGAACTCTATTTTATGAATCTAAACAGAAAAAGTATAGGTTTATTGTCAGAAAAATAAGTTACAAGTTATTTTTGTAAAGGTAGTCATTTCAGTCGAAAGAACGACGTCTAGATGACCATTTTAGAAAACATACTTCCACTTTGAGTTTAACCATGATTTTTGGATATAGTTTCATGTTCATAATAAAAATCAATTTCCCATAATAACAACTTTTAAATCAAAGTTTATTATAGTTTTTAATTAACTAACCCAAAACAGTCCGCGGTGTTACTACGACGGCGTAAATCCGGTTTTACGGTGTTTTTCGTGTTTTCAGGTTTTAAATCATTAAGTTAGCATATTATATAGATATAGAACATGTGTTTAGTTGATTTTAAAAGTCAAGTTAGAAGGATTAACTTTTATTTGCGAACAAGTTTAGAATTAACTAAACTATGTTCTAGTGATTACAAGTTTAAACCTTCGAATAAGATAGCTTTATATGTATGAATCGAATGATGTTATGAACATAATTACTACCTCAAGTTCCTTGAATAAACCTACTGGAAATGAGAAAAATAGATCTAGCTTCAAAGGATCCTTGGATGGCTTGAAAGTTCTTGAAGCAGAATCATGACACGAAAACAATTTCAAGTAAGATTTCCACTCGAAATAAGATTGTTATAGTTATAAAAATTGAATTAAAGTTTGAATATGATTATTACCTTGTATTAGAAAGATAACCTACTGTAAGTAACAAAGGTTTCTTGATCTTGGATGATTACTTGGAATGGATTTAGAAAACTTGGAAGTAAACTTGCAATCTTGGAAGTATTCTTGATTTTATGAAACTAGAACTTTTGGAATTTATGAAGAACACTTAGAACTTGAAGATAGAAATTGAGAGAGATCAATTAGATGAATAAAATTGAAGAATGAAAGTGTTTGTAGGTGTTTTTGGTCATTGGTGTATGGATTAGATATAAAGGATATGTAATTTTGTTTTCATGTAAATAAGTCATGAATGATTACTCATATTTTTGTAATTTTATGAGATATTTCATGCTAGTTGCCAAATGATGGTTCCCACATGTGTTAGGTGACTCACATGGGCTACTAAGAGCTGATCATTGGAGTGTATATACCAATAGTACATACATCTAAAAGCTGTGTATTGTACGAGTACGAATACGGGTGCATACGAGTAGAATTGTTGATGAAACTGAACGAGGATGTAATTGTAAGCATTTTTGTTAAGTAGAAGTATTTTGATAAGTGTCTTGAAGTCTTTCAAAAGTGTATGAATACATATTAAAACACTACATGTATATACATTTTAACTGAGTCGTTAAGTCATCGTTAGTCGTTACATGTAAATGTTGTTTTGAAACCTTTAGGTTAACGATCTTGTTAAATGTTGTTAACCCATTGTTTATTATAACAAATGAGATGTTAAATTGTTATATTATCATGATATTATGATATATAATATATCTTAGTATGATATATATACAGTTAAATTTCGTTACAACGATAATCGTTACATATATGTCTCGTTTCGAAATCATTAAGTTAGTAGTCTTATTTTTACATATGTATTTCATTGTTAATACACTTAATAATATATTTACTTATCATGTAACATAATTAACCAAGTGTATCAATATCTTAATATGATTCATATGTACCTAGTAAGACGTTGTTATAACGATAATCGTTATATATATCGTTTTCGAGTTTCTTAAATTAATAGTCTCATTTTTATGTATATAACTCATTGTTAAAATACCTAATGAGATACATACTTATAATAAAATCATGTTAACTATATATATAACCATATATATGTCATCGTATAGTTTTTACAAGTTTTAACGTTCGTGAATCACCGGTCAACTTGGGTGGTCAATTGTCTATATGAAACCTATTTCAATTAATCAAGTCTTAACAAGTTTGATTGCTTAACATGTTGGAAACACTTAATCATGTAAATAACAATTTCATTTAATATATATATAAACATGAAAAAGTTCGGGTCACTACAATAGACATAAAAAATTTTCTGGTTCGTAGTAATAGTTGGATTTGTTAGTGGCGAGTTGTGGGCTTCCGATTTAAAGGGTCCTGGCTACCTGCTGCATCTATTGGCTATTCGAAACGTGGGCAAAATCAAAAAAGTCTATTAATTTAATAACTTATATAATTTTTATATTTATAACTAATAGGATATTCAGTGAATGCACCGAGCAAAATGTTCACCACTTTTCGCACGTTCACCACCTGTAACTCGATCAAGACATCTAGCCAATATTGTCGCCGTTGATTTTTCTTTAGAATCGTCATCTAGTCAACCAAGTACTCCAACTCAAATTTCCGATAATCCAATTTTTGAACCAAATCTCACAATTGAGAATCCGGAGGGATAATTCATAGATCCTGATCCACTAATCATTCCTCCTGAACCACAAATCATACAATCTGAGATTGTCGAGGAAGAAACCATTAAATCAGAATCCTCTATTGTTTTGGATTCAACAAATTCAAAAATGGAAATAACGGAACCTCAAAGTATGGAAGACCGAATGAGAGCCATACGCACGGGCAAAGGTCAAGCCATTATTCAGCCAGATGTTAGAGCATCAGATTTTGAAATCAAAGGACAAATCCTACACATGATCACTAATCAGTGCCAATTTGGTGGTACAACAAAAGAAGATCCAAACGAACATCTTCGAACTTTTAATAGGATTTGTAATCTATTTAAAATTCGAGAAGTTGAGGATGAAACTATTTATCTTATGTTGTTCCCATGGACTTTAAAAGGAGAAGCCAATGATTGGTTAGAATCGTTACCTGAAGGAGCGATTGATACATGGGATGTTTTAGTTGAGAAATTTCTTCAAAGATTCTTTCCGGCATCTAAAGCCGTGAGACTTCAAGGAGAAATTGCCACGTTCGTGCAAAAGCCAAATGAAACGTTATATGAGGCATGGACAAGATTCGGAAGGACGTTGAGAGGATGTCCTCAACATGGTTTAGATACTTTTCAAATAGTGCAAATCTTCTATAAAGGCGTCGACATCGCCACACGAAAAGACATCGACACAGCAGCTGGTGGTTCCATTATGAAGAAAACCGCAACCGAAGCTCACAAGATTATTGATAACATAGCATCCCACTCTCATGAGTGGCATCAGGAAAAAAATATATTTTTCATTCATCTAAAGCGGCTAGAGCCGATTCTAGCCATAACTTTGATTCTGTTTCCTCAAAAATAGATGCTTTCGAAAGACGAATGGAAAAGATGACTAAAGATATTCACGCAATACGAATCAGTTGTGAGCAATGCAGTGGACCACACTTAACAAAAGATTGTAATGTTGAGCAAACGATGGAACAACGTGAGAATGTTTCCTACATGAACCAAAGGCCGGGAAATAATTATCAAAATAATTATCAATCGCCAAGGCTAAACTTCAATCGAAATCAAAACATTCTTTACAATCCAAAAGGACCCGACAATAACTCGTATAACCAACAAGGTCCGAATAACCAACCAACTCAAAACAACACTTTCAATCAACAAAGACATGGCTTGTATAAACCACCACAACAAACCGAAGAGAAAAAGTTAAATCTGAAAGAAGTGGTATTTAAGCTAGTTGAATCTCAAACACAATTTATTGAAACTCAAACCCAAACGAACGAGAGGTTTGATCAGTCATTTAGAACTCAACAAGCTTTCATTTTGAATCTAGAAAAACAAGTAGGTACTCTTGTTAGATTATTGAGTGAAAGGGAACAAGGAAAGCTACTGAGTAATACTGAAGTAAATCCTCGGAATGAAAATGTTAAAATGGTTTCAACGAATTCTGAAAAACCAGCACCAGAAGATGGGAAGGTTTTAGATGTGAGTAACAATGAAGAAGTTACACCACCACCACTACCTGAGTATGTAAAGCCAGTGGTGGCACCATACAGACCACCCATCCCATTTCCAAGAAAAGGAGTTGAGTATGAGCAAGTGATAGGTAATAAAGTTTGTGATACCTCTGGAAAGAAGAAGAAGAAGAATAAGAAAGTGCAAGAAACAAAAACAGTAAAAGTAAACCCAGTGAAGACAGTTCCACCGAAACCTCCACCCAAAGTGGGTGATCCTGGTGAATTTATTATTCCTTGTCTACTTAGTGACTGTGTCATGTATGATGCACTAGCAGATTTAGGTGCAAGTGTGAGTGTTATGCCTCTTTCATTATATAAGAGATTAGGAGTAGGTGAGTTAAGTCCAAAGGATATGAGTGTTCGACTCCTTGATCAAACCATTAAGCACCCAGTTGGAATTGCTGATAACCTACCCATTCAAGTAGGTAATTTAACCTTTCTAGTCGAATTCATTGTCATTGACATAGAAGAGGACCCAAACATTCCTCTAATTTTAGGTCGACCATTCTTAGCGTCCACCGGAGCGTTATTTGATGTAAGAAAGGGTAGAATGACACTTAGTAATGATGAGAAATCGATCACCTTTATGATTCGAAAGTCTAAATCTCCACCAACCAAAACCGTTGAACCACCAAAAATGATTGGTAAGAACCATGTTGTTTTACCAACTCCAACGGTAGTGCTCAACAATAATAAAACGCCTAAGTGTGGGAAAAATGAAGTAACACCTAATGATGACCTGATAACAAAGAACCCCATTGTTGATACGAAATTAAACGATCCCGTTATTAATAGTTCAATGAAGAAACTTATTAAACGGGTTTACGATGCTAGAATTAAGGGGAACTTTAAGTTATGTAACCGGTTAGTATCCAATCTATCGCCTAAAGAAAAGGCGAAACTAGTTGAATTTGTGGATATTACGGAAGAAGCTGGTCACTGGCTTAAAGCTAAAGTCACAGATATGCAAGTTGATTATGGTCCAATAGAAATTGGCGATGAAGTTAATCACAATTTCGACACCACAGCTACCTAAGTGTGGGGAGATTCAAATGTTCTAAAAAGAAAATGTTGTCTAGAGTTAGTTGTTCTCTTCTCGTGTAGTTCCGAGAATGGAATCTGATTGGTCTTTTCCACTAGCAGACACTAAAGAACTAGTTTTCTCCCCCATTCTGAATTTTTTTTGTTTTATAGGTTTTGTATGAAATTAATATGTTTTTTTTTTAAGTTTTGTGTGATTTTTTAAAAATAAAATTTACTTTATTTAATTAAGTTTAAAAAATGATTTCTAAAATTCGTCGTGAGTTGAAGATTAGGTCGTTGAACCGAAATTGCTTTACCCAAGGATGGGGCGACAAATTTTGTTATCATTATTTTTAATTTTATTGATTTAAAGTATGCCAAAAAATATTAGATTTTATAAATTTTTGAAAGTGAGGATATATACCAAACTTCAAAAATATGTATATATATGTTTGTATTTTATGTTATGTACAAAACAGGGTAAAACAACGCACTTTCAAAGACTGTCATTAAGTTCAGCAAAAGCTACTAATTTTGACGACAAGACGCAAAATATCAATTGTGAAATAACAACAATATGCTTGCAAACTCGGTAATTTTAATCATTTTTCTACACTAATCACCCTCATGAATTTAAATTTTTACTGATTTCTTGCAAATGAGGGCATTGCAAGATCTCAAGTGTGGGGAAGGGTTATAAATTCTCTAGGGTTTACACTTGGTTTAATTGCCAAATTTTGTGAAATTTTGAAAAATTTTCAACTAAATGAATTCAAAATCATGTTTATACATATTTATGAACGATAAAACTAGGTGTTAATACCGAAATTATTGTTACCTTGGAAAGGACATAAATTGAGAAACAACCTAAAACGCTAGAATTCATTTAAAATGGAATAAAGAAGAATAAAAAGGCAAATAAAAGAATAAATAAAAGCTAAGTGTGGGAAGAATTCACCAAGTTCTTTAAAACATATATCACATATTTTTGTACAAGATTATTGCAGGTACTTTTGTTTTGGACGATACTAATCAGTTTTACCCAATTTACAGTAATATATTTGAATGAAAGATGGATCTACACGATGAATCAATTCCATCATTAAAAGGAAGTAAAGTCTTCCGAAAAAGACACGCGCTTCTTGATTTAGATCAGAAAGTTGTCGTCCAGACCAGCTGTAGGTTGATGAAAAATCTAGAAAAGTCATCTCTAAAATCAGCAGGAAATCCACGGACCTCAGCATCAAACAGGGTCGCCAAGTGGTCAGACTTATCCTAACCATTAGAGGATCTGTCTCGTAAAATGGGGAGGGCGCCGTGCAAATTAGCTTGATAAGACTAATGAATCAGACCCCCAGAAAGGATAATCTCCTAAAAGATTAAAAATCAGCTTTTAAGCCTGATATTACTCAATTCTTGAGATTGACCTTAAAGATTGAGAATTACAAACTCATGGAATTCGATGATATCTAAACTCGAGCTTGAACGAGAAAATATTTCGATCAAAAATAAAAACCGATTTGTTTTCTGAAAACCTATTTTCAATACGTTCATTACCATTGAACGTAAAATCCTGAGAATTCACCTGGAATTCATTAGGTCACCTGAACCAAATCGGGTGTCAACCGTAAGAACGGTGGTTGCATAGCATGGTCGAAGACAGGGCCTTGTGCCAGACCAAAAAAATTATAGGATGATCTTTACTATTGCTCCTACAAAGGATAGTACTAGCATCCGACACGATATAGACCATAATCAAATGCATGTCACGGGACATTGCCTTAACAGTTGCTTGTTCAACGCTTTCCTTTACAACCGGACGGTAGTTTGCCAAAAGGTAATATACGGGACAAGTAAACTGGATGTGTTGCTTTCCTAATACAAGGTTAGCAAGTGGGTAACACAAAACCGCAAGTGTTGAGCTAAAATTTTTAAATCTGAAACCCACAAAACCAATTTGCAAACGCCGGTGAAGGGTTATTCCAGAAAACTTGTCTAGGGTAAAATCTAGCTTGAATTTTCAAAAGATCAAATGTTTTCATAAAGATCCAATTTCCTTAAAGGATCTAAATTTTCATAGTCATGTGGGACTATAAACCATAATGTTACTATCATTGTCTATACCGCCGTATCAAAATTACTGATGTATAAAGTGTGAAGAATAAAGAAGTGATTCGTGTGATTTAATTTCAAGTTATGTATTGCTTGAGGACAATCAACGTTCAAGTGTGGGGATATTTGATTGTGCTCCAAATGAACATATATTTAGTAGCAATATCCTTCCAATATGTAAAGTTTTCAGTTGTAATTGTTCTATTTTCAAGTAATATCCATTTATATTAAATAAGTGCGAAGACAAAAGGCAAAAACGAAGATTCGAAGACAAAACCGTCCAAAAAGCTCAAATGTACAAGATACAATCCAAGTGGTTCAATTTATTGACAAGAAACGTCTAAAAATGACAAGAGTACAAGTTGTGAAAAGCAAAGTACAAGATATTAAATTGTACGAAAAGACGTTCGAAAATCTAGAACCGGGACTTGAGCCAACTATCAACGCCCGACGCAATGGACCAAAAATTATGAGTCAACTATGCATAAGAATAAAATATAATGTATAAATAATTATATAAATTATTTATATATTATATATATTTAATAAATATGTCGACAAATAAAAATCCAAAAATGGTGAGCTGGATCTGCGAAACTCCGCGATCTCGAAGCTGGAAGGCATATTTGCTAAGCGATAGCGGAGCAGTCAAATTCAAAATCTGCCTATAAAAGGCACAAGTTTCAGCCGAGTACCATGTACCCAATTCTATCTATCTATCTCAGTTTATATTTATATTTATATTTTATAATTATAATTTTAATTTTAAGTTAATAATAATAAGGTTATTGTAAGAATGTTTTACGGGTTTTAAGTTGGAACTCTGTCCGTGTAACGCTACGCGATAAATAATCACTGTAAGCTATGTTTAAATTATTTAAATTAATGTCTCGTAACTAAGTTATTATTATGCTTATTTGAGCCGAAGTAATCGTGATGTTAGACTAAAAATTAAGATTGGGTTATTAAATTTTGTACCATAATTAAGGTATGGACAAAAGACCGACACTTGTGGACATTGGACCATGAACCATTAATAGATGGGGGGTATTGTCTAATTGAATGAAAATTCTTTGGAGCCTGTCGAACCTATCTTCAAATTAGTTAATCTAATAATTATTAAATGATTATGCATGTCCTATTTAGTGACGTTTATACGACATCTTTAACAATCATTTAATTAATCAATTTGGTTGGGTAATTGATTATTCATTCTGATCAAGTGGGTAAATTAATAATCATGGACTAATTAAAATAAGGGTGGATTACATACAAGGGTAATTGGTGTAATTGTTAACAAAGTATTAAGACCTTGGATTACACACAGTCGATAACCTGGTGAATCAATAAACAAAGTATTAAGACCTTGTTACAGTTCGAATCCCTAATTAGTTGGAATATTTGACTTCAGGAATAAGGTTAATTTGACGATCATTTTATAATTATGACCGATGGACTATTGTGGACAAAAACCAGATAGGTATCAAATAAATCCAGGACAAAGGACAATTAACCCAAGATAATTAATTAAAATCAAAACGCCAAACATCATGATTACGGAAGTTTAAATAAGCATAATTGTTTTATTGTATTTCTCATCATACTTTTATTTACTCGCAATTTTATTTATTGTCATTTAAATATTGTAATTTATTTTACGCACTTTAATTATTGTCATTTATCTTTACGCTTAAAATATAAAATCGACAAACCAGTCAATAAACGGTAAACCCCCTTTTATATATTATTAATATATATATATATATATATATATATATATATATATATATATATATATATATATATATATATATATATAATATTTTGTGCAAATATAATTGTTTAAAAATATAGTGTTAAACTTTACCAGCTCCCTGTGGAACGAACTGGACTTACTAAAAACTACACTACTGTACGATTAGGTACACTGCCTATAAGTGTTGTAGCAAGGTTTAGGTATATCCACTCTATAAATAAATAAAACTTGTGTAATTTGTAACATATTTCGTAATAAAAATATAACTATTTCGTACCCCGCTCCAACATCATCAACCGTGAAACCCCAAACTGAATTGCAACGTAGTTTTCTGAAAACAAGTTGCACGGTCGCCACCACGGTCAACCGCAGTGTGACCGCAGTTTCTTCTGTCTCCAATTTTGACCAAATAAAGTTTGACTAGTTCCCGACATCTATAATTCATGAAACCTTTCTAAACATGCTTAGAATAGATGCTCTCTCCATACTCAATTGAGTTTTGGTCATAAAAACACTAATTGTGATTAATTACTCCTAATGACATCTTGATGACAAATTAACCAAGATTAGGCATAACACATCAGTGTTAATCAACAACTTGTGATCTTAATTCTTATCTAGATATATTTAGTACGATCATCAAGTGCCAACACACTTAAGCCAATGTCACTAGAACAATGAGTGCTATTAGAAATGACTTAGTGATTAATTAAGGCTAAATGAAGAACAATGATCTCAAGGTTAAACTAGAAATGACTTGTAATCCTAAAACACACTTAGATACATTTAGGATGGTTACCAAGTCTCAACTAGAGATTGCTCTTCCCTTGTGCATGTGTTGGACATTAATGTGTGCTTACACATTAATCATGTAATGTGTTATATTGCACATTATACTTTTTAAATACTTGAATTATAAGTTGTACAAGTATCTACATGATTAATCTTAGAATAACTATCTCTTGCTATGTGAGTATTACTTGCTACTTGCTAATATGCTTAATACTCATAAACTTGTCAACTTAATTAATATGTTTGCCATGTGCTCATTAGGTAGGATTCAAGTAACTAACCTACTCCAATAGATTAAGTGTAAAATGGTTCACAATGAAACTATAGTCAATTGTCTATTTGGTCTAGTCTAAGTAACTAAGTATGATTGCTTGATCAAGAATAACTTAACCTTAATGTCTCTACACACTTCATGATTATCTTATAGAGACATTATTCAATTAATCCCTAACTAAACTCAAATGAAACATGACTTGTGATTAATTGGAACTAGGGAGTTAATGATATAGTGACTAGCCTTTAGAACTGAACCAAGAGCATTAAAGTGACTAACTAAGTCTTGACCAATCTGAAATTTCCCTAAATATCAATCAAGACACTTCTCCAAGAATGTTGGGTTTGCCACTTTTGGAATGATTAGTCATTTTCATGCAATAAGACCAAATCTCACACACTTAATGCATATAGTACTTGTATAAGATGTTTGTTTCTTTTGCAGGTGCTAGAAGGAGTAAAGGTGCCAAAATGTGGTGTTCAAATCTGAGTCAAACGGCTATACAACGAATACCAATTTTGGACTGGAGCACGCACGGTCGCACCACGGTCGACCATGCAGGCAACTTTGTGTCAACGACTATTTTCTGAATCCCACTATAAAAGGAAAACATTTAAGAGCATTTGAAGCAGACCCTCTTGTACATTTAAAAGACTTATCTCCAGTGATCACAAGTGCATCAATTACTACTAAAATGTGATCAAGCAAGAGAAGATTCTATGATCTTATAGATATAGAATTGGGTTGTTGTAAACTTACTAATTAAAATCAGTTATCTTGTGAGTTTACTTAATGTAATGTATGTCCTAGTATTGTGTTAGGGTCATCATTGCAGAGTGTATGAGTCTTGTAACTTCAATTAGCGGAAGCATAGGCTAGCTTAGTGATCTACTTCCTTAAAGGGACTTAGGAAGTTGATTAATCTCATTTGGAGATTAGTACTTGTCCAAGGTGAAGACAAGTTGATCTAGGTTAGAGTTGATCTTTCAAAGGGATAGAAAGATTAGGTTTGTTATCTACTAAAGAAGATTGAAGACTTGTAAATCGGATCTCCACCGAGTTTGGAGAAAAGTGCTTAGTGAAGCAACAAATCCCGATTAGTGTAATCGGGGAGCGGATTAAGGTGGATTAGTTAACATCCACCCGAACCACTCTAAATTCTTGTGTCTATGTTCTTTACATTACTTCATTTATCATTTTGAACATATACACTACACACATCAAGTTTGAGTTGAGTTGGTTGATCAAAGTAAAATCGAATTTGGTGATCAATCGAAAAAAATGTTAAAAACGTATTAAGTAACTATTCACCCCCTCTAGTTACTTACAATTGGTATCAGAGCGGTTGCTCAAATCACTGCGCTACAAACGATCGCTAAAGCGTCAAAATTTGTTTTGTGCAAAAACTTGAGTCAACGATTCTCGGATCAACTCAAACTATGGGATATTTGGAAGAATTGGTGAAAGAAGCACCAATCTTTGATAAGATGAATATTGATGTGTGGAAATCAAGATTTGAGTCTTATCTCAAATCTAAGGATTACTACTTGTGGAGAATAATCAAAGTAGGAGACTTTATACCACAAGCTAGTTCAAGACTAGTGAAGTCAACATTTCAAAACAATGATGTTTTAAAACAATTTGATGCAATTTGATGCAATTTCACTACTTCATGGAATTCTTCCTAGTGAAGAAAGATTAAAGATAATCTCTTGTGAAAATGCAAAATAATGTTGGGACTCACTATGTTCTCAAGAAGATTTAAACTCTAAGAGTTTAAAGGGCAAAGGAATAGAGAAGGGTTTTGAAAAGGTTGGTGATTTTCAAGCAAAAGGGGTGAATGAAAATGAAGACTTTTGCCTCATGAGTTCTTGGAATGACATGGATCAAGATGGTCAAAGTGAAGAAGAGGTTGAATCTCCATTCGAAGAAGATGATGTCTCAAGCATGGATTGCAATGAGGTACATGTACTCTATCCTTCTAATTATGAAGAATTGTTAGATGATTACAAGACTATTAAATTTGTGTATGATAGTAGTCGTGACAAACTAAAACTTTTAGAGAAAGAATTACACAAAATTACATAACTTAACAAAGTTCTAATTGACGAAAATAACACTTTGAAAAGAAAACTTGAAAGGATAACTATTTGTGATTTTTCAAGAGGTAAACATGAAATGAATATATGTCATGACTCTAGCAAACACAAATCTTATAATCAAAGTCCATTATCTATTATTAGAAAAATTGAAAACATGGGAAAAATGGACCAAGCTAGCAATTCCATGGTAGGGATAAGTCAAGGATTGGGTAATCTTAAAATCAATCAAAATCAATGATCAAAATGCTAATGAGAATAACCTTCTCAAAAGACTTTGTATAAAAGAAAGGTTTTTCTTACAAATGCAAATTGTTTTTGAAAAATGATTTTAAAAGATTAAGTGTAGGAAGCTTACTTGCCTTAGGATTGTGTGTTTATGTGAAAACATGTATTGCATGCTAAATACTAGGTTGATGCATTTTGTGTATACTATGTGTGATTGAACATATATATATATATATATATATATATATATATATATATATATATATATATATATATAGTATATTACTTGTCATTGATGATTAAAACATCGGGAGGATGTAATCATTCAATGTTAGGAAAAGAAAACTTGTCCTCAAGTATTCTATAGAACCTAAGAATCGTCAAAACGCGTTCGAAGAAAGAAGAAGTAAAGAAACGAGTGATCAGAAGGATCCACAGTAGTACCACGGCTGACTGTGTACTCGACCGCAGACACCTGTCCTGTTCGTGGAAAAATTTCTACACGTCTAACACCACGGTTGACCGTGCTTCGACCGTGCATGGTTTGATTCAGTTTTAAATTGAACTAAACCCTCACTTTTATTTCTTTTCAACCCACTTCAAAACACACACTCCTACACACGGCTGAGGAGATTGATCGCACGAAGAAAAACGCGCATTCCTTCAAATTCAATTCCTACTTTCGGTATGATTAATCCTTGCTTTTCTAACATTCAATTGTGTTTGTATGATGAATTAGGGTTATGAAGAAACCCTAACTAGAATGAATCAAAACCTAAATTGATGCAAACAATTGAAATTGTTCTTGAAGAACAATTTAGAAACAATTGTAGTAATGATTATTGTATATCTATACATTGATTTAACATTGAATGATTCTAGGGTTCATTATACATCTAGGTTAAATTTTCATAGAAGCATTGTTCACATGATATGAATGAAATTGTTGCTAATTGAGTGTAATAATGTTGAATGTCAAAACATGTGTTGATGATGATTTCAAAAGTCTAGAACACATATGAACTTTATGAAAATCTTAATCTAGTTGCAAACTCATTAACACTAATGAAGAGTGAAAATGTGAAGAACATTAACATCAAAACGTCTAAGTATTGATGATGATTAAAGTTTGCAAAACATGTTGTCTACAATTGAAATTATACACCTTGAATTAATTTGAAGTATCATTGTGTAGAAAATGGCAAGGACCCGAGATGCTCAATCTAGAGGAGGAGAAAATAGATATAATCCTCCAACTGATGCAAGGTAACGCACAACTTATAACAAGAAATGGCTCAAAACTAGAGCAATAGCAGAAGGAAGAATCATAAGTCTTGAAGCATTCCCTGAAGTAATTGACAAGCTATTTCAGAGGGATCTAGGTTCGTTCGTTCTAATCAACGGGCCTATATATCCCGAGTTGATAAGAGAGTTCTATGCCAACTTTAGCTTCAACACAGAAACTAAGATGATAAGATTTCATCTTAACAAAAAGTGGTAGGAATATCCTCTCAGCACATTTGGTGAAATTCTGGGTGTTCCCACTGAAGGAATTGAGTTCTATAGTAGAAGACACAAACTAGAATATCTTCCTGGGTTTATTCAAGCTACCGAAGTGTAACCTTACTTTGTAATCCTAATGCCAATCACTCAGAAATCCTATCCAAGGGACTAACCGGAAAGGATCTCCGATTAGATTTGGATATCTTGAATAAAATCATTGACCACAACATCTACTGTAGGCTGGGAAACCATGCTAACATTCATGTCACCCAGATTTTTATCATGTGGGCAATTGAATTAAATATGAAGGTTAATGTGGCGTTTCTGATAGCATCCCGAATGAGCAATCTAATGACTGAATCAACTAGATCTCTTCCATATGGAATGCATCTGAACAATTTGTTCACCTATATCAAAGTGACTCACGCTATTGTTCAACAACCTTCATTCGAGCCACTGGATAAGTCAACCATCATCCGAAGTGGTCGTCTAGGAGAATCCTCTCGTGGAAGAAGATCAAGTCTTCAAGAGGATCTCGAAGAGATTGAGAACTATCAACTAGAGGAAGAATCGGATGAAGAGGAGATAGAAGATGAGGAAGCGAACTTACGGGAACATCAAGAATTTGTTAATTCAAATTTTGAAACCAAGATCGACAGGATTCTGAGGCGTGAGGAAGAGATTAGTGAAAATCACTCTAGGTTCAAGAAAGCGTTGAAGGGATTTGTCAAAACAATTTCTTGTAATAGGTCATAACTTGCGTATTTGGGATAACAATCTTTAGTTGTGTAATATGTGAAGTACTTAACTGTTGGCACTAAAACAATTATGTGTAAAATAACTAGTAACGTGATGTTTATTTTGTGCTTAAGTTGATTTTGCTTATGTGATGCCTATTGTGTGCTTAACTTGATTTTGCTTGCAAAAATATAAATCTGTCACTGTACGGCTGCTTCCACGGTTTACCGTGGTTCGACCGCAGAACACCTGATAGAATTAATTTGTCCTAGCACTCTTACACGAATTCAATGATCAATAGATTGCTAAAGGACAAATTGATTTCTCTGATAAAGTGCTCACAATTTAGCTACCTACCCCATTAAAGTTTGCTAGACATTATTCATCATTTGTCTATTAAAGTAAATACCTTTAACAAATTCACACACCCATCATCTACTCTAAAGATTTCTTTGTAAAAGCAAAGATTCTTCACAATTAGGTCCATTGTTGAAGGAAGAGAAGTTCTTACACACCATCTTACTACCTACTCTCTTGAAAGCTTCACAAACATCAAGTGGGATGTCTTTCTTAATCTAAGAGGATCACTCTATCCTCTTCACATCAATGAATTCTATGAGAATGTTCAATTCTCACATAATAATGAGAAAATCTCATTTTCCCTTTATGGGAGAAGCTATTCATTAACGCTTAAGGAATTTGGAAATATTATGTATGTTCCAAGTGAAGGTCGAACACTCTTTCTAGAACCAAATTTGTTCAATGAATTTCCTTAATGGGTAAAGAAAGACAATGCACTAGACATTATGTGCAACGGAATTCTTAGACCCGAATTCATCAAAAAGGATGGATTCCTTTGTCAACATCTTGCATCAACGTATGATCTTTGGCAACAGATCATCACTTCAAATGTTTACGGAAAGGGGGAACTACTGGATCGATTGGATGCAAATGAAGTCACTTTCATGTGGTGTCTTCTGAACTCTACAAAAGTAAATGTTGCACACTTCATGGCATCAAGAATGCATCATGCAAGTCAACATTCCCATATATCACTTCCGTATGGTCTTCATCTAACCAAGCTTTTCACATATGTTGGAATGACATCTCCATTTCATCATTCCATTCAAGTATCTTCATATCCAATATGCAAAGCTTCAACCAAGCATATCCAAGAACCTCCTCTTGAAAATCCACCCAATTTTTGCTCTCTTTCGACACAAGGACAACACAGTGTAATACATGCAAACATTCTAAAACTTGGTCGAAGATTATCACGACTCGAGGATAAAGACAAGGGTCAATCCTCTCATCACAATTATTGAACTTCTTGTGACTGTCATGTATTATCTATGAATTATGTGTGCCTAGTATGTGATTTGAATAAAATGTGTGCTTGTTGTGTTTTAATATATATGTTTTTCAAACGTGCACAATTTAAGGGGGAGTTTTGTTCTAAGGGCGAGCTTAGTTCTAGGGGGAGCTAACCTTTTTACTTCGACAAAAGGGGGAGAAAGATGGATACAAGTGATTGTTAACACTTGAGTATTTATAGCAAAATGTCCCTCATCACTTGTATGTTTGTCATCATTAAAAAGGGGGAGAATGTTGGTTGAATGTGGGTTAATACACTAAAGGATAATGTAACGACCCAGAAATTTCCGACCAAATTTAAACTCTAATCTCTATATGGTTCCGACACGATAAGCAAAAACCCTAAAGTTGACCCGCACTTTTTCGATCGTTCTATACTTATAAGATTAATATTTACATAAATTAAACCTTACCAACATGATAAGCAATCCAAATTGTTGAGACTTATGTTTTCGAAAAGAGTTTTACACAACGTTTGACCGTCTAGTTTGACCGATGATATCACGAACTATACAATATATGATAATTATACGTTTGTGTATATATATGTATATATACATATTTAACATGATCTAAGAATGTTTTAATATCTCATTTTGTATTAATAACAATAAGTTATAAGTATATTTTGAAACTACTAACTTAAGTTTTCAAAACGATAACCATACGTAACGTTATTTGACTTAAATACTTATGACCTATAATGTTTATACATATATCGTATAAGTAATGTATTTAATCACTTTTAAAGACTTAAATACATAAAACAATATAAGTATATTTACAAAAGATAGCTATATTTGAATCCTCGTTCCGTTTTCTCAAAGATTTCTATACGTATACCTAGGGTATATGTACCCGTATCATACGCAGCTTCTAGATGTATTTACTATTGGTATATACCAATAAAAATCTGCTCCTTAGCAGCCTTAAATGATTAAGAAACATGTGGAACCAACCATTTGTCAAGTAGCATGAATTATTTAGCAAGAAAATAAAGTTAGGTATTTTTTTTTTCCTTTATAACCTAAAAACGTTTTTATGCATGCACACCATTTCTT
Organism: Rutidosis leptorrhynchoides; assembly: GCF_046630445.1. Lineage (NCBI taxonomy): Eukaryota > Viridiplantae > Streptophyta > Magnoliopsida > Asterales > Asteraceae > Rutidosis > Rutidosis leptorrhynchoides. Next base: position 437,372,376 of record NC_092337.1, on the reverse strand, counting down.
CACCCCATTTTCTTATACTTACACTTCCATTTCTCTCTCAAAATACTCTTAACTTCATACTTGATCATCTCCAAGCATTTTCCCCATCATTTAGCTTCAAAAACCTTACTTAAACACCATAAGAAAACCATACAAAAACACTTCAAGAAATCCTTCCAAGAACACAAACTTACTTCTAATCTTTCATCCAATTCCATCACCCTTTTGGTTCTAGGTTCTTACTCCTCTTTTACAGAAACCTTGTCCAAGGAACTTGAGGTAGTATCTATGTTCATAACCTTATTCGATTCATATATATATAGCTATCATATTTTGTGGTATACAATTTTAACAACAAGAACATAGTTTGAATGTTTTCAAACTTGTTTGCAAACTAAATAGATCCTTCTAACTTAACTTTTAAAATACTTCAAGACCTGTAATATAACTTAAATATATGCTAATTTAACAAGGTATAACATGGTTTTTCAAAGAACACCTTAAAAACTGTTTTTACGACGTCGGAGTGTAACCGGGGGCTGTTTTGGGTTGGATAATTAAAAACCATCTTAAACTTTGAATTGAAGGTTTATGTTCTGGAAAAATGATTTTTACTATGAATATGGTAACACATAAAAATTTCATGATTTAATTCAAAGTATAAGTATTTTTAGAAAAATAATCATTTAAGGTTGCCTACATAAAGGAAAAGGTTTAACTTCATAAGTTTCACTAAAGTTTCACCTATGCCGTGTGATTTTGAATACAAACCAAGGTATTTTCAGTTCATAGTCTTAAAGAGGGACTCGATCCAAGGAGATGGCAAGTTGAATCAACGAAAACGGATTTGTAACGAAGAAACTATGACTGAAACAAAATTGGTTATCCTAGACTTGTTTAACTTCGGGATTAATTGGGAAAAATTAAATAAATCACATATTTCTAAGATAACATGATATTTTATATATATGTACTTATAATTCAATTTTATATGGTTCAGGATCACCCGTAAACAACACGAGAAGATTAATCATAAGATCCCATGTTTGTACGCAACACGTCATTTGACAACACCGGTACCGTGGGTCAAGATTAATCTCGACCAATACATATACGTTGGGGGTTTTATTTATTTCGTTGGGGGTTTATTAAACATCTAAATATGAACCATTAAAATTGAATTACTAACAACGAACTGCTAACTACGGACTAAGGAATTATAAAAAGTATTAAAAGTATAACAAGAATATATATGTGACGTTGTTTAAAAAGAAAAGGTATTGATATATTATATATGGATAGGTTCGTGATATCAACCGGGAGACCAAGTCAAAATATATATATCTTCAAGACGAAAGTGAGTATATAGTCCCACTTTTAAACTCTAAATATTTCGGGATGAGAATACATGTATTTTATGTTTTACGTTATGGACACAAGTAACTGAAAAATATATTCTACGTTGAGTTGTACCACTGGCATACTTCCCTGTAGCTTGGTAACTAATATTTACAGCGGTATTGTAAACGCGAATCCTGTTGATAGATCTATCGGGCCTGACAACCCCAACCGGACTGGACGACCAGTATTCAACGGTTGCACAGTACTTCGTTTCGTGACTACACTTGGTACAGTGTAGTAAGATTTCATATTAAAGGGAATATGCGACGTGATTAATTGTTAAGTATGGTTACCAAGTGCTCAACCACTTAGAATATTTTTATTAAAATGTTTATATATGAAATCTTGTGGTCTATATTTATATCGCTGTCGACATTAAACCTATATCTCACCAACTTTATGTTGACATTTTAAAGCATGTTATTCTCAGGTATAAATTAAGTCTTCCGCTGTGCATTATCTCGTACTAAGGATACTACTTGAGGCCATTAAGGACTTATATCATAAGGCGTTGCATTCGAGTCATTGAAGTTCATAGAGACTATTATTAAGTAAATGGCGGTTTAGGTCATTTGAATATTATGAAATGTCAGGCGAATATGTCAATTATGGATGTAACTATAGATTGTCTTTTAAGAATAAATGCAACGTTTGTAAGATGTATCATATAGAGGGCAAGTACCTCGCAATGTTATCAACTATTGTAATTCGTTTGTAATCAATATGGACAACGTCCGGATGATTAGTTTCGGATCCTTTTAGTTGGTATCAGAGCGTTGGTCTTAGCGAACCAGGCCTTGCATTAGTGTGTCTAACTAGTAGTTGTTAGGATACATTAAGTGAGTCTGGACTTTGACCGTGTCTGCCTGTCAAAAGTTTTGCTTATCAATCCTAGTCGGAAATCATCTGCTTATCATTCTTAGGGAACTGCCTGCTTATCATTCTTAAGTCTAGACACGTCTTACTGCATTTAGTGCATCGATAGTGTATAGACAAAATTCATATCCTAGCGTATCTGTTACTATAGACATTGCCTGACGTATTTCAAAGATTCTCCGTAATTCATGGGATTTTGATATTATATATACATATGTAAATTATGTATTGAAGAGTACCAAACCCAACTCCTATAATCTATTCCAAACCAAAAATTCATTTCTCCGACCATACAAGATGGATTCTTCATCCAGCTCAAATTCCTCCGACTTCGATAGCTTCGCCGATATGGATTTCCATTCGAGCTCCGAGAACAGCGTTACCGGAATGGATCAACCAATTTCCCATCATCTATTCTGGATGAATTGGGGATGGGTTCGTAATATACTAAATTTCTGGAGGCAAGAAGAAGGTGATCCATTCCATCCACCAAATTGTCCTCTTAACGATGAACCTGAAGCACTTACCGGCGAACCTATTCGAAACACCATTTTCTCGCTCATTTCTAGAGTATCTCGTCATGATTACATACTATCCCATATTTCAAATCTTGTTCATTCGCTCGTTCCAACCGTCAATCATCCCGGTATAATAGAAGAAGTCAACGAACTCCGTGCTCGGGTAGTGGTTTTGGAGAATATGGTGCGAAGGTTACAAACACCAACAGCAGCACCAGCAGCATAATCCGTACTACCATCGTCAACGCCGACAGTACCTTTATCACCCCAAACACAACCGCGCCTTAAATCTCAACATCACAATCTGTATCTCGAATATCAACATCACACGACTCAATATCTGTACTTCGAGTATGATCTTCGTTCTATATATCGTTCTACATCGATTATCTTCGCTTTACGTATCGTATGACGATTATGTAATTTCTAAAGTCTTAGAGATTATGTAATCTAGAATTAACGATAAATCAAATGAGTTTAATATCTTATTGACTCATTAAATCTATGATTATCTCTGAAGAAAATATATATGCAAGTATATTTTCATAAAGATAGTAATTAAAAATTCCTTCGTACAAACTATTAATGATGAAAATATTTTAATGGGTGGGTAGTACCCGAGGAATATTTAGAATTCACATTAATAAGTTATATTGTACATTCTTGAATCTGATTCAACGGTTATCTATTATCTTACTTACAACCACCGATATTCGTATCCGCTCACCCCAGAATAACCATTTTCAATCAAATTTCATATTCGGATTTTGACCTACCAGAATCCAACAAGTGGCATAAAGAAGAAAACATTGGACAAAATAAAAAAAAAATTGTTAGAAACACACGATTTAACTAATTAAAAATCTATTAAGGATTCCACGCTAACTGTTCCGGCTAACTCTGGACAATTAAAATGAATTAAAATGTTGATTGTAACATATGAAGCTAAACAATTCTTCAAGCTTGCCACTTGATTTTATCTTAAACCTCATTCGTAACTTGACGATTACAATTCGCATTCAAATCCTTTCATGATTCCTGAAAACACCTCGACCGAGAAGTTGAACCCGCCGCACCTCGCCTACGGAATGAAGATTTATACATACAGTTATACACCTGAAGAACTCTCGAACCCAAATTCATAATTTAACACATAACGTATTGAATCCTTTGCCATTTATTAGCAAGAACAACCCTACAATTCCTTTTCAAGAAGCTAATTTTGTCACAGCTCCACTTCGACTTTTCAGTGAGATTATTTCTATTATAATCATGATATTTATACCTTGTCCTTTCGCCGTCATTACCGGAAAACCTTTTATATCCCTCGACAACATCAACAGGTGCACCAGCAGATCGTTATCCTTTTGGCGAAATCAACAATTAGTATTTTGAAAATCTCGCGGAACTTCTTCCATCATATCTATAATGTCTATCCCTAAGAATTTCATAATCTGAACGTGAAGTTTCTGAAAAACACCCGGGACTATGAAATAGTTCTTGAAATGCTAACGAAGCAGCAAAAACTGTAAACGACTTTAACGGTCAAAAGTTTGATGACAAAGAATAGTAAGGTGGTAAAGCTGAAAAAAAAAAAGTTTGGAACTAGAAAACGGATGAAGCAAAGTATGAAAGAGGCTGTGGATAAATCACAGGGACTGAACCTGCTCTCAAAGAATACAAACGATTCCGTACCTGCTGAAACCGTCAGTAAGAACCCTACTCTTTATTTAAAACCTTGCCCGGATGATATTTTTCATCATCATCTTATCTTAGATATTATAAGATATCTTCATATCATTCGTTATACATATTTTTCATATTTCTGGAGATATTTTTACAACTATTCCTATCTGCGATCATTTATCTCTCCGTAACATCTGCGTTACAATATAAAAGAAACTGTGTTAATTTCTAAATTCTGAAACCTCCGAGATTAAAATATAAATGATTTGAAGTAGTGTTGGGAACTGATGCATGAATTAGTATAATATAATGAAACTTGATCAACTTCATTATATTACAGTAAGTCATGTTAAGTTTCTAATGGAATGTGATGATTCACAGTACCGTCATCATGTGCCATGTTACACGGCTCTTACATTCTATCAAGTCTCCAAACATATTAGAACGTATCACCTTGATAGTTCTATTTTTCCGGAATATTCGAGTAATTTAACGAATCAAGATCGTGCCATTACAATTTCATTCTAAAACTAATAGCTAGGTTCATTCCAAATTTCCTACCTACGAATTTCGGACCATTGTTCACTTGGCTCGAGGACAGGAAGAAGAAACGAAGGGACAAAACCTCAGAATAGAAATAGGAACATAAACCACAGCAAATAAGAGAGAGCATTAACTGTGGATGACAATGATTTTAAGGGACGGGAGTAGGAACATCGAAATATAAGGGAAGGTATAAAACCTAACATCAACCCCGAAACCACAAACCGTGCATATCAATACGTATTGCAACGTAAAGGCACGGGAGAATTAAAAACATTATAATTACAAGGAAAGGATAAAAGAGAATAGATTCTTCTGGTGATAGATGAAAAAGAAGAATGAAAGATATGAAAGTTAGAAATATAACAAGGATTAGAATGGGATGGAGCATATTAGCGAATGTCTTAAAGTAGGAACTAAAGAGAAAGAATAGAAGATGTGGGAAGAAAGAAAGGGAAGGAGGTAAATTTATAGTGAAATATTCGACAAAGAAATCAAAACAGATTGCCGCGTTAAATCAAAGAAGATCCTGATCGCCGCAAAACTAAATCTTATTACATAAGATTTTCTTTAAAACCCTTAAATCCCGAAAATCGATCATAATCACGTCATCTGTTACAACAATTCTATATTTACTCATTTCACTCTTTTGTGATAGCTTCGCTCGTGCGTCTCACATAACCGAATCGTTTTATCTAAATCTTTCAATAATGATAAAATTTCATTATTACCTCATATTCGTCATGAAAACATTCCTATTGTTATTTATGACAACCTCTACCAAATTTCGAGGACGAAATTTCTTTAACGGGTGGGTACTGTAACGACCCGGAAATTTCCGACCAAATTTAAACTCTAATCTCTATATGGTTCCGACACGATAAGCAAAAACCCTAAAGTTGACCCGCACTTTTTCGATCGTTCTATACTTATAAGATTAATATTTACATAAATTAAACCTTACCAACATGATAAGAAATCCAAATTGTTGAGACTTATGTTTTCGAAAAGAGTTTTACACAACGTTTGACCGTCTAGTTTGACCGATGATATCACGAACTATACAATATATGATAATTATACGTTTGTGTATATATATGTATATATACATATTTAACATGATCTAAGAATGTTTTAATATCTCATTTTGTATTAATAACAATAAGTTATAAGTATATTTTGAAACTACTAACTTAAGTTTTCAAAACGATAACCATACGTAACGTTATTTGACTTAAATACTTATGACCTATAATGTTTATACATATATCGTATAAGTAATGTATTTAATCACTTTTAAAGACTTAAATACATAAAACAATATAAGTATATTTACAAAAGATAGCTATATTTGAATCCTCGTTCCGTTTTCTCAAAGATTTCTATACGTATACCTAGGGTATATGTACCCGTATCATATGCAGCTTCTAGATGTATTTACTATTGGTATATACCAATAAAAATCTACTCCTTAGCAGCCTTAAATGATTAAGAAACATGTGGAACCAACCATTTGTCAAGTAGCATGAATTATTTAGCAAGAAAACAAAGTTAGGTATTTTTTTTTCCTTTATAACCTAAAAACGTTTTTATGCATGCACACCATTTCTTCACCCCATTTTCTTATACTTACACTTCCATTTCTCTCTCAAAATACTCTTAACTTCATACTTGATCATCTCCAAGCATTTTCCCCATCATTTAGCTTCAAAAACCTTACTTAAACACCATAAGAAAACCATACAAAAACACTTCAAGAAATCCTTCCAAGAACACAAACTTACTTCTAATCTTTCATCCAATTCCATCACCCTTTTGGTTCTAGGTTCTTACTCCTCTTTTACAGAAACCTTGTCCAAGGAACTTGAGGTAGTATCTATGTTCATAACCTTATTCGATTCATATATATATAGCTATCATATTTTGTGGTATACAATTTTAACAACAAGAACATAGTTTGAATGTTTTCAAACTTGTTTGCAAACTAAATAGATCCTTCTAACTTAACTTTTAAAATACTTCAAGACCTGTAATATAACTTAAATATATGCTAATTTAACAAGGTATAACATGGTTTTTCAAAGAACACCTTAAAAAATGTTTTTACGACGTCGGAGTGTAACCGGGGGCTGTTTTGGGTTGGATAATTAAAAACCATCTTAAACTTTGAATTGAAGGTTTATGTTCTGGAAAAATGATTTTTACTATGAATATGGTAACACATAAAAATTTCATGATTTAATTCAAAGTATAAGTATTTTTAGAAAAATAATCATTTAAGGTTGCCTACATAAAGGAAAAGGTTTAACTTCATAAGTTTCACTAAAGTTTCACCTATGCCGTGTGATTTTGAATACAAACCAAGGTATTTTCAGTTCATAGTCTTAAAGAGGGACTCGATCCAAGGAGATGGCAAGTTGAATCAACGAAAACGGATTTGTAACGAAGAAACTATGACTGAAACAAAATTGGTTATCCTAGACTTGTTTAACTTCGGGATTAATTGGGAAAAATTAAATAAATCACATATTTCTAAGATAACATGATATTTTATATATATGTACTTATAATTCAATTTTATATGGTTCAGGATCACCCGTAAACAACACGAGAAGATTAATCATAAGATCCCATGTTTGTACGCAACACGTCATTTGACAACACCGGTACCGTGGGTCAAGATTAATCTCGACCAATACATATACGTTGGGGGTTTTATTTATTTTGTTGGGGGTTTATTAAACATCTAAATATGAACCATTAAAATTGAATTACTAACAACGAACTGCTAACTACGGACTAAGGAATTATAAAAAGTATTAAAAGTATAACAAGAATATATATGTGACGTTGTTTAAAAAGAAAAGGTATTGATATATTATATATGGATAGGTTCGTGATATCAACCGGGAGACCAAGTCAAAATATATATATCTTCAAGACGAAAGTGAGTATATAGTCCCACTTTTAAACTCTAAATATTTCGGGATGAGAATACATGTATTTTATGTTTTACGTTATGGACACAAGTAACTGAAAAATATATTCTACGTTGAGTTGTACCACTGGCATACTTCCCTGTAGCTTGGTAACTAATATTTACAGCGGTATTGTAAACGCGAATCCTGTTGATAGATCTATCGGGCCTGACAACCCCAACCGGACTGGACAACCAGTATTCAACGGTTGCACAGTACTTCGTTTCGTGACTACACTTGGTACAGTGTAGTAAGATTTCATATTAAAGGGAATATGCGACGTGATTAATTGTTAAGTATGGTTACCAAGTGCTCAACCACTTAGAATATTTTTATTAAAATGTTTATATATGAAATCTTGTGGTCTATATTTATATCGCTGTCGACATTAAACCTATATCTCACCAACTTTATGTTGACATTTTAAAGCATGTTATTCTCAGGTATGAATTAAGTCTTCCGCTGTGCATTATCTCGTACTAAGGATACTACTTGAGGCCATTAAGGACTTATATCATAAGGCGTTGCATTCGAGTCATTGAAGTTCATAGAGACTATTATTAAGTAAATGGCGGTTTAGGTCATTTGAATATTATGAAATGTCAGGCGAATATGTCAATTATGGATGTAACTATAGATTGTCTTTTAAGAATAAATGCAACGTTTGTAAGATGTATCATATAGAGGGCAAGTACCTCGCAATGTTATCAACTATTGTAATTCGTTTGTAATCAATATGGACAACGTCCGGATGATTAGTTTCGGATCCTTTCAGATAAACTTAAGTATGATTAACCAAGTAATATGTTTTGATGATGACACACACACATACGCATAAACGATGACTGACATCTTAACATAAAATACGCAACGTCACTAATCCATACTTTATCTTGCAAACGACCTGAAAGGACCCGTCCTAATCTGTAATGACCCGAATTTTTTAGACCATTTTATACATATGAGATTAATATTTACATAAATTTAACATTACCAACATGATAAGCAATCCAAATTGTTGAGTCTTGTATTTTTGAAAAGAGTTTTACACAACGTTTGACCGCCCAATTTGACCGATGATATCACGAACTATATAACATACGATAATTATATGATTGTGTACATATATGTATTTATACATATTTAACATGATCTAAGTATGGTTTAACATATCATTGTGTACTAATAACAATGAGTTATAAGTATACTTTGAGACTACTAACTTAAGTTTTCAAAACGATAACTATATGTAACGTTCTTTGACATATATACCTATAACTTATAATGCTTATACAAGTATCGTATAAATATGTATTTAATCACTTTTAAAGGGCTTATATACATAAAGCAATATAAGTATATTTACAAAAGATATCTATATTTGAATTCTCGTTCCGTTTCCTCAAGATTACTACACGTATACCTAGGGTATATGTAACCGTATTGTACACAACTTCTAGATGTATATACTATTGGTATATACACATCAATTATTATACTTAGCAGTCTTAAATGATTAAGGAACATGTGGAACCAACCATTTGTCAAGTAGCATGAATTATTTAGCAAGAAAACAAAATTAGGAATCTTTTCTTTCTTTATAAACTAAAAACGTTTTTATGCATGAACACCATTTCTTCATTCCATTTTCTCATACTTACACTCCAATTTCTCTCTCAAAACACTCCTAACTTCATACTTGATCATCTCCAAGCATTTTCCCCATCATTTAGCTTCAATTACAAGCTTTAATCATCATAAAAAAACAACCTAGAATCAAGAAGTTGCAATATTACTTCCAATCTTTCAATCCAACTTCACCACTCTTTAGGATCAAGAGTTATACTTCCTTTCCAGTAGCTTTATCTAAGCAACTTGAGGTAGTAACCTTATTCATAATCTTATTCGATTCATATTCATATAGCTATCTTATTTTGAGTTACAAATTATAACAACAAGAACATAGTTTGAATGATTTCAAACTTGTTCGCAAACTAAATAGATCCTTCTAACTTGACTTTTAAAACACTTCAAGACCTGTAATATATCATAATGATATGCTAACTTAATAAGATACAACTTTATTTTACAAAGAACACCTTAAAACTGAATCTACATCGTTGGAGTGCAACCGGGGGCTGTTTTGGGTTGGATAATTAAAAACCATCTTAAACTTTGAATTGAAAGTTTATATTCTGGAAAAATGATATTTCTTATAAATATGTTAATATATAAAAATCTCATGGTGTAACTCAAAGTGTAAGTATTTTTGTAAAAATGATCATCTAGATGTTGTTTTTACAACGAAAATGATCACTTTCATAAAATTCACCAAAGTTTGACCTATAACCTGTGATTTCGAATGCAAACTAAGGTATTTACAGTTCATATTCATAAATAATGACTCGATCCAAGGAAGTGGCAAGTTGAACCAACAAAAACGGAGTTATATTGAAGAAACTACGGCTAAAACAAAATTGGGTATCCGAAGCTAGTTTAGCTACGAAATTAATTGGAGTAACACTAAACTAATCATATTTTTGCTAATTAATATGATATTTTATATATATTTACTTATGATTTGATTTTATATATTTCAGGACCACCTGTAAACAACACGAGAAGATTAATTATAAGACCTCATGATTGTACGCAACACGTCATTTGACAACACGGTACTTTATGTACGAAACACGTCATTTGACTACATGGTACCATGGGTCGAGATTAATTCTGATCAATACGAATACGATGGGGTCTTTATTTATTTTATTGAGCAACTAATTGTGGATCACTAACATCGGACTGCTAACTACGGACTAATAGATATTAAAAGTATTATAAGCATATATGTAACGATTATTTGAAAAGAAAATATGTTAATATATTATATATATGGTTAGGTTCGTGATATCTATTGGAGACCAAGTCGTGTTAAATATCTTCAAAGCAAAAGTGAGTATATAGTCCCACTTTTAAACTCTAAATATTTCGGGATGAGAATACATGCATTTTATGATTTACGTTATGGACACAAGTGATTAAAAATATATATTCTACGTTGAGTTGTACCACTGGCATACTTCCCTGTAACTTGGTAACTACTATTTACACGAGGTATTGTAAACGCGAATCCTGTTGATAGATCTATCGGGCCTGACAACCCCAACCGGACAGGACGACCAGTATTCAACGGTTGCACAGTACTTCATTTCGGTGACTACACTTGGTACGATGTAGTGATATTTCATAATAAAGGGAATATGCGACGTTGATTAAATGTTAAGTTTGGTTATCAAGTGCTCAACCACTTAGAATATTTTTATTAAAACGTTTATGTATATTAAATCTTGTGGTCTATATTTATAACGCTGCTAGCATTAAACCTATATCTCACCAACTTTATGTTGACGTTTTAAGCATGTTTATTCTCAGGTGATAATTAAAAGCTTCCGCTGCATTATGCCGAATTTAAGCAGGATTTGGAGTATGCATATTTGTGTCAAAAATAAAACTGCATATCGGAAGATTTGTAATGTGAAATATGTTGGAAATCGTATTGTTATTATCAAATGTAAAGTTTATAAAACTAAGATTATCGTTAAATGATAATCATTATTATGCTGTTTGAACCTTTGATTATAATAAAGGTTATGGTTTGTATTATAAAAACGTATGCAGATTTTGAAAAATGTCAATATAGAGGTCAATACCTCGCAATGACACCAATGAGTACGTGACGTTTATATTCGATATGAACGGGATGCTTCAGGTGGTATCAGAGCGTTGGTCTTAGAGAACCAGAAAATTTGCATAAGTGTGTCTTATCAAATTTGTTAGGATGCATTAGTGAGTCTGGACTTTGACCATGTTTAATTTCGAAAACTATTGCTTATCCTTGTTGGTTAAAAATTAATATGTAAATAATATGTGGTACTAACGTGCTAGTTGTTGTGTGATAGATGTCTGGCTTAGAACTTGTTATCACATTCAGCGACTCCGAACCAGAATCCTCAGATAGTGTTCCAGTCATTAACCTATCCGACGATGAAAACGACACCTTTGGGGAAGACTCACAATTTCCGGATGAATCAATTGAAGAGGAACCGGAAAGTGATCCTGAGGAGGAAGAAATTCAGGAAATTACGAAAGACAAGTTCGAACGAGGAAAGAAACGAAAGGCTACTGAATCGGAAAATCCAAATTCCGAGTTTAGTGAGGATGTTGTGGCACCAACTCCACCGGACACTTCCACCCCTATTCCCGCTATTCCGATTAGTTCTATCCCGACATCCAGTTCTTCGGCCCCTCAGCCAAAACGCAGGGAGACAGCCAGGATAAGCGTTAAGCGATTTTTTTGAACACAAACGTTTTGGGTTAAATGATGCGCTGTTGTTTTAAACCATGGGATCATATAACGTTTTGTATAATATTACTAGTGTGGTTTGCTTAATGTTTGATGTAAGATAAGCATATGTAAAATAGTGAAGTGTGAAATGCAATAATTTTCCATGGTTGAGTATTATTTGGGTGGTAGTAATTGATTTTCGTACTAAGCTATTAAGTATGAACTTTAATGGGTAGATACTACCCTAGATATAATTATAAAAAGCTAATAAGAAGAAAAGGCTTTTATAATAATAACTGGTTCATATTATTAATAAGCTACGATGTACTGTAAATACACACTACATCTATAATATTCCATGTGAATAATTATTTTTTTTCATTCTTATTGAAGATTATGGCGCGATTGAACCGAATGACGGAACAAGAAATCGAGGAACTCATCAATCAGCGAGTGAACGACAGAATGTTATGGGTCGAGGCTGCAAGAGGTGCTGCAGTTAACCCAAATCCTCGTGTGGGATGCACCTACAAAACTTTTCAAGGTTGCAAGCCCTCATCATTCAGTGGAACAGAAGGACCGGTCGGTTTAACCCGGTGGATTGAAAAGATTGAGTCTGTGTTTAAAATCAGTGGTTGTATTGAGAAGGACATGACCAAGTATGCATTATGCACCCTACAAGATAGTGCACTCACGTGGTGGAAAAACTATGTGAAGGCCGTAGGAGGAGATGTAGCTTATGATACTCCATGGGAAGAATTCAAAACAATGCTAATCAACGAGTATTGTCCAAGGAACGAGGTTAGGAAGTTGGAAGCTGAATTACGAAGCCTGAAAGTTGTTGGTACTGAACTCACCAACTACAATCAACGATTCATGGAATTAGCTTTGCTATGTCCCGAATTGGTACCAACCGAAGAACGGAAGATAGAACTGTACAAAGATGGTTTGCCTAAAAATGTCAAGGCAAATGTTACAGCATCGAAACCCAAGACTATTCATGAAGCCATCACCATGGCAAACGAGTTGATGGACCAGATTATTCTGGATAAGAACACCGATGTCAAGACATCAGAAAACAAAAGAAAGTGGGAAGGTAATCATCAACAATCCAACAAGAAACAACAAACACCACGCAACGTGTGGGTAGTGGTTCAAGCTCAGGTTACAAGGGACGAAATCCTTTATGTAACAGATGCCACAAACATCATTCTGGTTATTGTAATGTGATATGCAACAATTGTAATTGAAGGGGTCATCTTACTGAAGATTGTAGGGTTCCCGTTACAATTACAAATGACACCAAGACTCCTGCCACCAATGTAAATAGAAATGCCTTGGCCACTGTTACTTGTTATGGGTGTGGGAAACAGGGTCATTATAAGAGCCAGTGCCCGAATCCAGAGAAGAATAACGGACCTGCACGTGGAAGAGCATTTATTATTAATGCTAGAGAGGCGTGTGAAGACCCGGAGTTTGTTACGGGTACGTTTACCATTAATAACTTATCAGCATCTATTATATTTGATACTGGTGCCGATAGAAGTTATATGTGTAGAGACTTTTACGCTAAATTGAATTGTTTATCATTACCTCTAGATGCTAAGTACATGATTGAGTTAGCTAATGGTAAACTAATTAAAGCCGATAAAATTTGCCGTGATTGTAAAATAAATTTAGCCGGAGAAACGTTTAAAATTGATTTGATACCCGTAGAATTAGGAAGTTTTGATGTAATACTCGGCATGGACTGGGTGTCCAAAAAAGGAGCTGAAGTTGTGTGTGCCAAGAAGGCAATTCGCATTCCTCGTAAGGATAAAACGCCAGTAATGATTTATGGAGAGAAGGGTAACTCAAAGCTAAAACTCATTAGCTGTTTGAAAGCCCAAAAGTGCTTGAAGAAAGGGTTCTATGCAATCTTAGCACATGTTAATAAAGTCGAAACGAAGGAAAAAGAGAAGAGCATCAACGACGTGCCTGTAGCAAAAGATTTTCCTGAAGTCTTTTCGGAAGAGTTGCCAGGATTACCTCCATTTAGATCTGTAGAATTTCAAATAGATCTAGTACCAGGAGCTGCACCAGTGGCTCGTGCTCCATACAGACTTGCACCATCTGAGATGAAAGAGTTACAAAGCCAATTACAAGAATTACTGGACCGTGGTTTCATTCGACCGAGCGCTTCACCGTGGGGAGCTCCGATTTTATTTATCAAGAAGAAAGATGGATCCTTCCGAATGTGTATAGATTACCGTGAATTAAATAAGTTAACTATCAAGAATCGGTATCCACTACCGAGAATTGACGACTTATTTGATCAACTGCAAGGATCATGTGTTTATTCAAAAATCGATCTAAGATCGGGCTATCATCAACTACGCGTCAAAGATGAAGATATTCTGAAAACTGCTTTCCGGATACGCTACGGTCATTACGAATTTTTGGTCATGCCGTTTGGATTAATGAATGCGCCAGCTGTATTCATGGACCTCATGAATCGAGTTTGTAGTCCGTATCTAGAAAAGTTTGTTATCGTTTTCATTGACGATATTCTCATCTATTCTAAAAATGAGCAAGAGCATGAGCAGCATTTAAGGTTGGTATTATAATTGTTAAGAAAAGAACAGTTATACGACAAATTTTCTAAGTGTGCATTTTGGTTGAAAGAAGTGCAATTTCTTGGTCACGTTGTTAGTAGCAAAGGAATTCAGGTTGACTCATCTAAAATTGAGGCCATTGAAAAATGGGAGACTCCTAAGACACCAACATAAATACGTCAATTTTTGGGTTTAGCCGGTTATTATAGAAGGTTTATTCAAGATTTTTCCCGAATAGCTAAACCATTAACAACGTTAACGCAAAAGGGGAAGAAGTATGAATGGACTTCTGAGCAGGAGAGTGCATTTCAATTACTGAAGAATAAGTTGACTACAGCGCCTATTTTATCGTTACCTGAAGGGAACGATGATTTTGAGATATATTGTGATGCTTCGCGACAAGGTTTTGGCTGCGTCCTTATGCAACGAAAGAAAGTTATTGCGTACGCATCCCGACAATTGAAAATTCATGAGCGAAATTATACGAAGCATGATCTAGAACTTGGAGCAGTAGTGTTTGCATTGAAGATATGGAGACACTACTTATATGGGGTTAAATGCACTGTGTTTACCGATCATAAAAGCCTTCAACATATTTTCGATCAAAAACAGCTGAACATGAGGCAACATCGGTGGGTCGAACTGATAAACGACTATGATTGTGAGATTCGCTATCATCCCGGGAAAGCGAATGTAGTGGCTGATGCTCTAAATAGAAAGGAATGAGAGCCAATTCGAGTACGAGCGATGAACATAAAAATTCGCATGAATCTCAACTCACAAATCAAAGAGGCTCAACGAGAAGCTCTTACTAAGGAAAACATAGGAAATGAAATAATGAAGAAGTATGAGAAGTAACTCGTTATACGGGAAGACGGAATTCGATGTTTTGCAAAACGTATTCGGGTACCAAAGTTGGGTGGATTAAGGAAGTTGATATTGAACGAGGCACATAAGACAAGATACTCGATACATCCTGGAGTTGGAAAGATGTATCAAGATCTTAAGACGCATTATTGGTGGCCTAATTTAAAGATAGACATTGCAACATATGTCGGGGAATGTTTAACTTGTTCCAAAGTCAAAGCAGAACACCAGAAGCCGTCAGGGTTACTTCAACAACCAGAAATCCCCGGATGGAAGTGGGATGGTATTACCATAGATTTTATCACAAAGTTACCCAAGACTGCATGGGGTTATGACACCATTTGGGTAATAGTTGATCGTCTCACCAAATCTGCACATTTCTTGCCTATTAAGGAAACGGATAGAATGGAGAAACTATTACGATTATACATAAAGGAAATTGTTTCAAGGCATGGAATACCTATTTACATTATATCCGATCGTGATAGTAGATTTACATCAAAGTTCTGGCAATCACTACATGAGGCCCTGGGAACTCGTTTGGATATGAGCACCGCATATCATCCGCAAACTGACGGGCAGAGCGAAAGAACAATTCAGACTCTTGAAGACATGCTCAGGGCATGTGTGATTGATTTTGGAAACGGATGGGATAAATATCTACCATTAGCAGAATTCTCGTATAATAATAGTTATCATGCGAGCATTAAAGTTACACCATTCGAAACACTGTATGGAAGGAAGTGTAGATCCCCTATCTGTTGGAATGAAGTAGGAGATCGACGTTTAACTGGTCCCGAGATCATACACAAAACTACTGAGAAGATAGTACAAATCAAGGAGAGATTGAAAACAGCCCGTAGTTGCCAAAAGAGCTACGCCGATGTCCGAAGGAAACCATTAGAGTTTTAGATCGGTGACATGGTTATGCTAAAGGTGTCACCTTGGAAAGGTGTAATACGTTTCGGCAAAAGAGGTAAACTGAACCCAAGGTATGTAGGCCCGTTCAAGATCATCGAACACATTGGACCGGTAGCTTATCGACTCGAGTTACCACAACAACTAGCCGGAGTACATAATACATTTCACGTTTCAAACCTTAAGAAGTGTCTTGCAAAGGAAGACCTCACCATTCCTCTTGAAGAAATCCAAGTCGACGAGAAACTACAATTCATAGAATAACCAGTCGAAATCATGGATCGTGAAGTTAAACAGCTCAAGCAGAGCAACATACCAATCGTTAAGGTTCGTTGGAATGCTCGAAGGGGTCCCGAGTTTACTTGGGAAAGAGAGGATCAGATGAAACAAAAGTACCCACATTTGTTTCCCGAGAACGCAAAATAGGTACAACTTTAAAATTTCGGGACGAAATTTATTTAACGGGTAGGTACTGTAACGACCCGGATTTTTCCGACCATTTTATACATATGAGATTAATATTTACATAAATTAAACATTACCAACATGATAAGCAATCCAAATTGTTGAGTCTTGTGTTTTTGAAAAGAGTTTTACACAACGTTTGAGCGTCCAATTTGACCGATGATATCACGAACTATATAACATATGATAATTATAAGATTGTGTACATATATGTATTTATACATATTTAACATGATCTAAGGATGGTTTAACATATCATTTTGTACTAATAACAATGAGTTATAAGTATACTTTGAGACTACTAACTTAAGTTTTCAAAACGATAACTATATGTAACGTTCTTTGACATATATACCTATAACTTATAATACTTATACACGTATCGTATAAATATGTATTTAATCACTTTTAAAGGGCTTATATACATAAAGCAATATAAGTATATTTACAAAAGATAGCTATATTTGAATTCTCGTTCCGTTTCCTCAAGATTACTACACGTATACCTAGGGTATATGTAATCGTATTGTACGCAACTTCTAGATGTATATACTATTGGTATATACACATAAATTATCATCCTTAGCAGCCTTAAATGGTTAAGGAACATGTGGAACCAATCATTTGTCAAGTAGCATGAATTATTTAGCAAGAAAACAAAATTAGGAATCTTTTCTTTCTTTATAAACTAAAAACGTTTTTATGCATGAACACCATTTCTTCATTCCATTTTCTCATACTTACACTCCCATTTCTCTCTCAAAACACTCCTAACTTCATACTTGATCATCTCCAAGCATTTTCCCCATCATTTAGCTTCAATTACAAGCTTTAATCATCATAAAAAACAACCTAGAATCAAGAAGTTGCAATATTACTTCCAATCTTTCAATCCAACTTCACCACTCTTTAGGATCAAGAGTTATACTTCCTTTCCAGTAGCTTTATCCAAGTAACTTGAGGTAGTAACCTTATTCATAATCTTATTCGATTCATATTCATATAGCTATCTTATTTTGAGTTACAAATTATAACAACAAGAACATAGTTTGAATGATTTCAAACTTGTTCGCAAACTAAATAGATCTTTCTAACTTGAATTTTAAAACACTTCATGACCTGTAATATATCATAATGATATGCTAACTTAATAAGATACAACTTTATTTTACAAAGAACACCTTAAAACTGAATCTACTTCGTTGGAGTGCAACCAGGGGCTGTTTTGGGTTGGATAATTAAAAACCATCTTAAACTTTGAATTGAAAGTTTAAATTCTGGAAAAATGATATTTCTTATGAATATGTTAATATATAAAAATCTCATGGTGTAACTCAAAGTGTAAGTATTTTTGTAAAAATGATCATCTAGATGTTGTTTTTACAACGGAAATGATCACTTTCATAAGATTCCGCAAAGTTTGACCTATAACCTATGATTTCGAATGAAAACTAAGGTATTTACAGTTTATATTCATAAATAATGACTCGATCCAAGGAAGTGGCAAGTTGAACCAACAAAAACAGAGTTATATTGAAGAAACTACGGCTAAAACAAAATTGGGTATCCGAAGCTAGTTTAGCTACGAAATTAATTGGAGTAAAACTAAACTAATCATATTTTTGCTAATTAATATGATATTTTATATATATTTACTTATGATTTGATTTTATATATTTCAGGACCACCCGTAAACAACACGAGAAGATTAATTATAAGACCTCATGATTGTACGCAACACGTCATTTGACAACACGGTACTTTATGTACGCAACACGTCATTTGACAACATGGTACCATGGGTCGAGATTAATTCTGATCAATACGAATACGATGGGGTCTTTATTTATTTTATTGAGCAACTAATTGTGGACCACTAACATCGGACTGCTAACTACGGACTAATAGATATTAAAAGTATTATAAGTATATATGTAACGATTATTTGAAAAGAAAATATGTTAATATATTATATATATGGTTAGGTTCATGATATCTATTGGAGACCAAGTCGTGTTAAATATCTTCAAAGCAAAAGTGAGTATATAGTCCCACTTTTAAACTCTAAATATTTCGGGATGAGAATACATGCATTTTATGATTTACGTTATGGACACAAGTGATTCAAAATATATATTCTACGTTGAGTTGTACCACTGGCATACTTCCCTGTAACTTGGTAACTACTATTTACATGAGGTATTGTAAACGCGAATCCCGTTGATAGATCTATCGGGCCTGACAACCCCAACCGGACTGGACGACCAGTATTCAACGGTTGCACAGTACTTCATTTCGGTGACTACACTTGGTACGGTGTAGTGATATTTCATAATAAAGGGAATATGCGACGTTGATTAAATGTTAAGTATGGTTATCAAGTGCTCAACCACTTAGAATATTTTTATTAAAACGTTTATGTATATTAAATCTTGTGGTCTATATTTATAACGCTGCTAGCATTAAACCTATATCTCACCAACTTTATGTTATTATTTTAAGCATGTTTATTCTCAGGTGATAATTAAAAGCTTCCGCTGCATTATGCCGAATTTAAGCAGGATTTGGAGTATGCATATTTGTGTCAAAAATAAAACTGCATATCGGAAGATTTGTAATGTGAAATATGTTGGAAATCGTATTGTTATTATCAAATGTAAAGTTTGTAAAACTAAGATTATCGCTAAACGATAATCATTATTATGCTGTTTGAACCTTTGATTATAATAAAGGTTATGGTTTGTATTATAAAAACGTATGCAGATTTTGAAAAATGTTACATATAGAGGTCAATACCTCGCAATGACACCAATGAGTACGTAACGTTTATATTTGATATGAACATGACGCTTCATAATCCATAAGGACGAATACATTACATTTGGTAACATTGCGAGGTATTTGACCTCTATATGATACATTTTACAAACATTGCATTCGTTTTTAAAAGACAAACTTTCATTACAATGAAAGTTGACAGGCATGCATGCTATCTCATAATATATCCAAACTATGAATGACTTATTATCAATCTTGATGAACTTAACGACTCGAATGCAACGTCTTTTGAAATATGCCATGAATGACTCCAAGTAATATCTTTAAAATGAGCAAATGCACAGTGGAAGATTTCTTTAATACCTGAGAATAAACATGCTTTCAAGTGTCAACCAAAAGGTTGGTGAGTTCATTAGTTTATCATAAACAATCATTTTCATTAATTAATAGACCACAAGATTTTCATTTCATTTCTCATAAACATCATCTCATATCAGGCATTTCGCAAACTGCATAGAGATAAAAAAAAATCATTCATATGATGAACGCTTGATAACCGAACTAACAGGATGCATATAGAATATCCCCATCATTCAGGGACTCTCATCGGACATGATAATCGAAGTACTAAAGCATTCATAACCTGAATGGGACGTGTCAAGGTCCATAGATCTATCTTTAGGATTCGCGTCAATTAGGGGCCATTTCCCTAAGTCTTAGGCTACCAAGCTAAAAAGGGGCATATTCGATTCGATAATCCAACCATAGATTGTAGTTTCGATTACTTGTGTCTATTTCGTAAAACATTTATAAAAGCAGCGCATGTATTCTCACTCCCAAAAATATATATTGCAAAAGCATTTAAAAAGGGAGCAAATGAAACTCACATATTGTATTTCGTAGTAAAAATACATATAACGTCATTGAACAAGTGCAAGGTTGGCCTCGAATTCACGATCCTAAATTAATTATATATATATATATGTGTTGGTTAATATTTGTCTAACAAATTAAATCAAGTCATAGTATACCACAATCCTAATGCTCGAGACTAATATGCAAAAGTCAACAAAAGTCAGTTTGACTCAAAATAATTTCCAAAAAATCTATACATGACTAATATATAGTTTAAATATCGTCGTTTTATATTTTTAATATTTTTAAAAGATTTATTAGAGTAAATAATATAATTCATTTATTAATAAATACAATTTTATATTAAAATTTATATAATAAAATATACTTTTATATAGATTAAGTAATAAATTTATAGAGATCATTTAATATCATAAAGATAATATGATAGGTAATATTAAAGTAATTTGTTACACGTAGTAAAATATGTTTGTATCACATATTTATTTAATAAAATAATATCTATAATAATAGTAAGTGAAAGTTGTATTATTTTGTAATAATTATTATTATTATAAAAATATCAATATTTTTAATTACTAAGCTGACATTATGATAAAACTATAATTCTAATTATGATAACCTTAATATTTACGATACTTTTTAATATTATCTTTAAAATAATAATTCTATTTAAAATTATAATAATAATGATATTTTATAATAATAATGACATTTCTATTAAAATGATAATTTTTGTTAAAATGATAGTTTTAATACTAACGATACTTTTAATAATAATAGTAATGATAAAAATAATAAGAACAATAATCTTATCTAAATCAATATCTTATAATATTTTAATTTCATCATGATACTCTTACTCATTATTTCCTAATCGTCTTGTTTAATAGCTTTTAATCGTCTTTTATATCGTGTTCATAATAATGATAATAATAGTAATCAAAATAATTAGGTGTTACTAATATTAGTTTTAATTACAATAATACTAATAATGATAATTACTATGACATTATTAACGATAATACTAATAATTATTTTAATGATAATATAATAATAATGATAACAATAACAATAACCATTTTTAAATAATGATAATAATATTAATAATGATAATAATAATAATAATAATAATAATAATAATAATAATAATAATAATGATAATAATGATAATAATAATAATAATAATTAGCTAATAATAATAATACTAATTATAACTTTAACGATAATAACGATAGTAATAATAATAAAAATAACAATTTTTAATGATAAATCCTTTTATTGATAAAGGTAATAATAATAATAATAATAATAATAATAATAATAATAATAATAATAATAATAATAATAATAATAATAATAATAATAATAAGATGAAACTAGAATGACGATAATAACGATGATAATAATAATCATTTTTAATAATAATACAAAAATTCGACTGACTATAACTTCAAATCCGTTCATCGAAACCATTCGATATCTAAAGGGAATGTTCTTAATTTTTCGCTAGCTTTCCAATGACATGCATATCTTATACCTTATCCCAACCGCATATATAACTAATTCAGGATTCAACATAACCTAACTAAAGGCAATATCAAAAGTACAAGCGTGCATAATCCTATATACTCGAGCACTAGTCATGGGTACACTAATGATATATAAAAGTTAAGTTATGAGTGCTCACGTATCAATATTGAGATTCAATATTGCAGGAAAGGTATGTAGACGCAACGGAGATGATAAACACTAGATTGACCTCACGAGCATACCCATGAACCATACCCATCACCTCCATAGTTATAACCCATAATTTCCTTAGCCCTATCCCACTCGAAAAACTATGTTTGAAATTACGCGAGCAGCACCTCGTCGTAGTAATTTATGTATAATACATAATAATATCACTCCTAACACTACTAATACTAATAATAATAAGATTAATATCAATAATCTTAATATTAGTAATAATATACATAATAATAATAATAGGATAAATATATTACAGAGAGATAGATGAATGATGATTTATGTGTGTGTGCGTACAAAATGAACTCGAACGAAATTTAAGGACTTGGCCTCATATCTTTAGCCATGCAATCGCATGGGTGGTAAGGGGAAGGGCCATGCGATCGCATGGTCCCTGTATCCAGCTCACTTTCATTCAATCAAAGCTGCCGACACTCGAATATATTAATATAATATATTTAATTTACGTAATTAATTATATATTATATTATATTTATGTACATAGTTAACATGTAATTTTTGTTCAATTGACTCGTACATTGTCACATGACTCATGTACCACTTTCGGTTTTTCGAACGCATTTTCGTACGTTTAGAAAACTAATATTTTGTGTTTTGTGTAACGTACCTTTATATATGACAAGACTCAAATCAATGAAAAACTATCCTGCTCAAAGTGTATATTAATCATTCGAGTGTTGTGGTCATTTGCTTCTATAAAACAAAGTCTCGTTTGTTTATTAAAATACGTTTAATAATAGTGAAATGTTTTAAATTATACATTAAAGCGTTTGTAATATATATATATATATATATATATATATATATATATATATATATATATATATATATATATATATATATATATATATATATATATATATATATATATATATATATATTCTTACTTAAGAATATAATTTTGTATATCTTATATATAATTGAAATATCTATCTAATTATATTTCAGAGTTCAAAACGTTTAAGTAATAGAAAATATTATATCGTATCATGTTTTACGTTTTTGAAACAATATATATATATATATATATATATGTATATATATATATATATATATATATATGTAATTTATGATACAAAGCTTTAATTAAGTTTCTTAAAACTTATGAACAATTTATCTTATAAAACGTTTCACTAATAAAGTTCTTTAAAAATTGACTTTGTTCGTTTGAAACAATTTTAAATAAATATGAAAACTTTGTTTCTCCAAAACTAAATATATTTAAGAATCATTTTACTAAAAGGTTATTATAGAAGAAGTTGTTATATCGTAAAACGTTTTAGAAAAGTAAGATTAAATATATTCTTAATAGGTTTCAAGTTTTTAAATTAATGTTTGTTGGTAAAACGTGATATAAAATTCGAAGGTCAAATAAACATATGAAATCAACTTAATGTAAGATGTCGATATCCAACGTCTAAATTATTTACATTCCACGTTCCAACTTAAAGATGAAAGTTAACTAATTATCTTATAAAAATCACGAGAAAAAAATGTTGTAAAGCATAAATTGAAAATCAAACAGGAATCTCCACTAATGCTTGTCTAGTTCCCGTTAATTGATACTTTTGTTCTTACTTGCAATTCACTTTACCAATTATTCCGAATACCGTTAAAAAAGAAAGGTTTCCTAAATCAATTTGGACCTCTCAATAGGGACTAGTAATCATCATTCAATGTATCTAATAAACAATCATTCGATATTATCTTCTAATCCCGATGATAACTATTAAAATATATTTTGAAACAAATACGTTTATATAAAGTATTATACATCTAATACTTTGTTAATGTTTTCAAGTTATAATATATACACATATACATATATAATCATGTTCGTTCATATAATGGTTCGTGAATCATTGGAAATTGGTCGAGGTTAAATGAGTGTATGAACACAGTTTAAAATTCTTGAGATTCAACTTACAAACTTTGCTTATTGTGTCGGGAATATATAAAGATTAAAGTTTAAATTTGGTCAGAAATTTCCGGGTTGTCACAGTACCTACCCGTTAAAGAAATTTCGTCCCGAAATTTGATTGGGATGGTCATGGCTGACAATAAGTATGTTTTCATGACTCATATAAGCTGAAGATTAGAGTTTTATCATCATTGAGTAATATGGATAAAACCATTTGATTTTGTGAAGTGTACGAGTGAAGCTATCACCAAAAGAGTGAAATGAGTAGATATAAATTCGTCATATCTTTTGACGTAGATAGAATTGATTTTCAAGTTCAAGAGATTTGGAGAAAATCTTCGTAATAAGACTTGATTAAATAAATTAGGATCCGCTTTAAATGCGAATATCCATTTTGATTGCTCTGTCGGATATTTTACTATAAATCCATTCCCTTCGTTTCCTTACAACTCACAACTTCTCTTCTTTCTCCCTCAGCTCATTCTTTAAAGTATTTGTCAATATGCTCCATCCAGTTCTGATTCTTGATATACTCCTTACCTTCATATCTGTCATTCTTCTTTTTCATCTGCTGCCAGAAGAATCTATTTACTTTTGCTATACCCTTGGGTTTATAGTGTTTTTAGTTCTCCCGTGTCTTTATATTGCTCTTTGCATTGATATATACGGTTTATAATTACTGGGTGGTTGTTGGATTTTATATCTTCTCTTATATTTCGATGTCTCTACTTCTGTCTTCCATAATCATTGTCATATCTGGTTAATGCTCTCTTTTATTTGCTGCGATTTATACCCTAATTTCTATTTCAGAATTTTGTCCTTTCGTTTCTTCTTCTTGCGATTAAGCACCGCTAGTAATGGTCCAGAATTCGTATATATGAATTTCGGAATGAACATTGTTAATGTTCTAGGAAGGAAATTGTAATGGTACGATCTTGACTTGTCAAATTATCAGAATACCTCGTAAAAGATCGAATCATCAAGAAAATATTTTCTTGATATTTTTAGAGATTAAGCAGAATACAAGAGTCGCGTAACATGGCACATGATTATGGTATGGTCTGTGAATCATCATGTTTCATTAGAAACTCAGCATGACTTACTGTAATATAATCACGTTGATCAAGTGTCATTATATTATACTAATTCATGCTTCAGCCCCCAACACTACTTCAAAAATATTCCTATTTTAAACTTGAATGTTTCAGAATTTAGAAACTAAAATAGTTTCTTTTATGATGTAACACAGATAACGCGAGAAGATAAATGATTTTAGATAAGAATAATTATGGAAATATCTTCAGAATTATGGAGGATATTTATAATGAAAGATACGATGATATCTTAGAATTTCTAATATCAGAGGATGATGAAGAATATTGTCTGTAGGGGTTTAGTGTCAGGAGCAAGATATTCGTTAATGACTTTAGCAGACACTGAATCATTTGGATTCTTTGAAGGCAGGTTCAGTCTTTGTGATTTGTCCACAGCCTCCTTCATACTTTGCTCAATCCATTTTCCAGTTCCAAAACTTCTCTTTTTCTGCGCTTTGCCAACACACTATTCATTATCATCAAACTTTTTTTTACTGTTAAGGTCGTTTTATAGTTTTTGCTGCTTCATCAACATTTCGAGAACTATTCCGAAGTTCAGGGTGTTTTTCAGAAACTTCACATTCAAATTAAGTCTAGAAGATAGACGTTATATATACACATATAACTATTGGCGTAGACATGCTACAAGATTTCAAAATACTGATTACTAATTCCCGATGATTCGTATGGCAATTCTTGTTACAAGGTGCGAATGAGTAAATAATGGGGTTTCAATGAATATAATGATTCTTCGGAATGCCCAAGATCAGTGAAGTTGTTGGTAAGTTTATTGCTAATGTGGTGAAACATGAAAGGTTCTCCGGTAACAAAAGGGTAATCATATATATCAAGATTATGATAAGGCTACTCCGAATGAAAAATCTAAGTTGCCTTGCTGGATCTGTGATATAATTTGCTACTTTGCAAAGGAATTGTAAAGTTATTTTTGCTAATAAATGCCAAAAGATCTGACACAGATATGTGTTGAATTATGACTTTGGTTTCGAGAGCTTTTTAAGTACATAACTGTGGGTAATATGTGGTTGGATCATCATCTCGATTGCTCATTATTTGAAGTGTCTTCATAAATTTTTGAAGGGTTTGAACACAGATAGTAATCATTAATATACATTTAATGTTCTAACACAGTTTTGAAGTCAAAGTATAGCTTTGAAAGATGTAAGAATCTAAAAGTGAAGGTACTGGTTATATCTCGAATTGAATTCTGAGGTTTCAAAATCAGAATTGAGTTTGAATGAATATGGTTGTTTTGATTTCTATGAAAGAATGTATATTATTGTGAAAGTAGGAAGTATAGCTGATAATTTGCTTAATCAAACTCGAAGAATGTAACATATTAATTGTGAATATATATATCTCTCGGGTATTACCTACCCGTTAAAAAAAATTTCACAATTAATATTTTTTACAAGAAAAATTTTATTACAGTCTTTATGAAAATATATATGTATATATTTTCTTCAAGTGTAACATAGATTTTAATGAGTTAATACTAAATAAAACTCATTCGATTTACGGTTGGAACTAGAATTGAATAATCCCTTGAAGGCTTTAGAAATTACATAAGTATTTCTTCAATAATATTGAAATTATGAATCAATACTTCGTTATTTGTTGAGGCGTGATGTTGGTTTTTCGTTAAATTCTTGTGAACTTCGCAAAGTACGAATGATGTTATCTGAAAAGTTTCGGGTACATCGATGATGAAAGTGTAAAATCAAATATATACTGGATTTATTATAAATTGGAATTTGTTGAATTAAGACAGAGATTGTAGTTAACGATGGTTAAGTTGCGGGCGAAGGACGTACATTATTGCATATTTGTAATATGAATTAACCGAGTAGTTAAGATTCACACACAATAGCTTAGTATGAAAAGATTTATTTTTATTTCGATATATATATATATATATATATATATATATATATATATATATATATATATATATATATATATATATATATATATATATATATATATATATATATATATATATATATATATATAAAATATACATATAATTTCTTCAGAGGGAATGAGTTAATTCTTCATAACTCATTGATACAATATACGTGTCATTGATTCGTAATGATGTCCACAGTGATTCTTGAACTGACGGAGTTTGTGATGTTATAGGTGTTGTTGATTTTGATGTTGACTGTACTGACGATGCCGGTGATGCTGACGGTACTGTTGATGTTGTTGATAAAACAAGTTTAGCTTGTTAATCACACACCATTTTTGTCAAGGTTTTTACTCTTCCTTCTATCATTTTGGTCCGCTTAACTGATTTATGGTTAGGGCTAGATTAGATAATCTCTAAGACTTTAGAGATTACATAATCATCTCGGAATGTTTTTCCAATGAAGTTATGAATTAATACTTCGTCAGTTATTGTTGTTGGTATTCCTTGGTATCTATGGTGCGTATGACATTTATGCTCGTGGGACAGATTGTGAAGTTGAGGTTTACGACGCGGTTGTGGTTGGAGGTGGTAATGGTACTGTTGGCATTGATGATGGTGGTACTGGTTATGCTGCTGATGCTGCTGCTGGTGTTTGTAATCTTTGTACCATATTCTCCAAAGCCACTACCCGAGCGCGAAGCTCGTTGACTTCTTCTATTACACCGGGGTGATTGTCGGTTCGGACGAGCGGATAAATAAAATCTAAAATTTGATGTAATATATAATCGTGATGAGATACTCTGGAAATGAGAGAGAAAATGGTATTTCGGACAGGTTCGCCGGTAAGTGCTTCAGGTTCTTCGTCAAGAGGGCAATGTGGTGGATGGAAAGGATCGCCTTCTTCTTGTCTCCAATGATTGAGCAGGCTACGAGCCCATCCCCAATTCATCCAAAATAGATGATGGCTGATTGGTTGATCCATTCCGGTCACACTGCTTTTGGAGCTTGAATGGGATTCCATTTCGAAATCCGAGTGACTTGAACTGATGATGAATTCCATTTCGTACGATTGGATAAAGGATTTTTCGATATAAAATGATTTTGGCTAACGGATGGTATTCTAATTACATAGAATATCCATATATATAGAACAAAAGATTTCGTAGATTACGGAGGAATTTGCGGGATATGTCTGGCAAAGTTTAAAGTAACAGATACGATAAGATATGATTTAGCAGATACGCTAAGATATGAATTTTGTCTATACACTACTCATGCAATTAATGTAGCAAGATGTGTCTAGACTAATAATGATAAGCAGATAATTTCCTAAGGATGATAAGCAGATGATTTCCGATTAGAAATGATGAGCAAAACTTTTGACATGCAGACACGGTTGAAGTCCAGACTCACTAATGCATCCTAACAACTTATCAGTTAGACACACTAATGCAGACCTGGTTCAATAAGACCACCACTCTGATACCAACTGAAAGGACCCGTCCTAATCCATAAGGATAAATACATTACATTTGGTAACATTGCGAGGTATTTGACCTCTATATGATACATTTTACAAACATTCTATTCGTTTTTAAAAGACAAACTTTCATTACAACGAAAGTTGACAGACATGCATGCTATCTCATAATATATCCAAACTATGAATGACTTATTATCAATCTTGATGAACTCAACGACTCGAATGCAACGTCTTTTGAAATATGCCATGAATGACTCCAAGTAATATCTTTAAAATGAGCAAATGCACAGCGAAAGATTTCTTTAATACCTGAGAATAAACATGCTTTCAAGTGTCAACCAAAAGGTTGGTGAGTTCATTAGTTTATCATAAACAAGCATTTCCATTAATTTAATAGGCCACAAGATTTTCATTTCATTTCTCATAAACATCATCTCATATCAGGCATTTTGCAAACTGCATAGAGATAAAAAAAATCATTCATATGGTGAACGCTTGATAACCGAACTAACAGGATGCATATAGAATATCCCCATCATTCCGGGACTCTCATCGGACATGATAATCTAAGTACTAAAGCATTCGTAACCTGAATGGGACGTGTCAAGGTCCATAGATCTATCTTTAGGATTCACGTCAATTAGGGGTTATTTCCCTAATTCTTAGGCTACCAAGGTAAAAAGGGGCATATTCGATTCGATAATCCAACCATAAAATGTAGTTTCGATTACTTGTGTCTATTTCGTAAAACATTTATAAAAGCAGCGCATGTATTCTCAGTCCCAAAAATATATATTGCAAAAGCATTTAAAAAGGGAGCAAATGAAACTCACATATTGTATTTCGTAGTAAAAATACATATAACGTCATTGAACAAGTGGTAGGTTGTCCTCGGATTCACGAACCTAAATTAATTATATATATATATATATATATATATATATATATATATATATATATATATATATATATATATATATATATATATATATATATATATATATATATATATATGTGTGTGTGTGTGTGTGTGTGTGTGTGTGTGTGTGTTGGTCAATATTTGTCTAACAAATTAAATCAAGTTATAGTGTACCACAATCCTAATGCTCGAGACTAATATGCAAAAGTCAACAAAAGTCAATTTGACTCAAAATAATTTCCAAAAAATCTATACATGATTAATATATAGTTTAAATATCTTCGTTTTATATTTTTAATATTTTTAAAAGATTTATTAGAGTAAATAATATAATTCATTTATTAATAAATAAAATTTTATATTAAAATTTATATAATAAAATATACTTTTATATAGATTAAGTAATAAAATTTATAGAGTTTATTTAATATCATAAAGATAATATGATAGGTAATATTAAAGTAATTTGTTACACGTGGTAAAATATGTTTGTATCACATATTTATTTGATAAAATAATATCTATAATAATAGTAAGTGAAAGTTATATTATTTTGTAATAATTATTATTATTATAAAAATATCAATATTTTTAATTACTAAGCTGACATTATGATAAAACGATAATTCTAATTATGATAACCTTAATATTTACGATACTTTTTAATATTATCTTTAAAATAATAATTCTATTTAAAATGATAATAATAATGATATTTTATAATAATAATGACATTTCTATGAAAATGATATTTTTTGTTAAAATGATAGTTTTAATACTAACGATACTTTTAATAATAATAGTAATGATAAAAATAATAAGAACAATAATTTTATCTAAATCAATATCTTATAATATTTTAATTTCATCATGATACTCTTACTCATTATTTCCTAATCGTCTTATTTAATAGCTTTTAATCGTCTTTTATATCGTGTTCATAATAATGATAATAATAGTAATCAAAATAATTAGGTGTTAATAATATTAGTTTTAATTACAATAATACTAATAATGATAATTACTATGACATTATTAACGATAATACTAATAATTATTTTAATAATAATATAATAATAATGATAACAATAACAATAACCATTTTTAAATAATGATATATATATTAATAATGATAATAATAATAATAATAATAATAATAATAATAATAATAATAATAATAATAATAATAATAATAATTATAATAATAATAATTAGATAATAATACTAATAATACTAATTATAACTTTAACGATAATAACGATAGTAATAATAATAAAAATAACAATTTTTAATGATAAATCCTTTTATTGATAAAGATAATAATAATAATAATAATAATAATAATAATAATAATAATAATAATAATAATAATAATAATAATAATAATAATAAGATGAAACTAGAATGATGATAATAACGACGATAATAATAATCATTTTTAATAATAATACAAAAATTCGACTGACTATAACTTCAAATCCGTTCATCGAAACCATTCGATATCTAAAGGGAAAGTTCTTAATTTTTCGCTAGCTTTCCAACGACATGCATATCTTATACCTTATCCTAACCACATATATAACTAATTCAGGATTCAACATAACCTAACTAAAGGCAATATCAAAAGTACAAGCATGCATAATCCTATATACTCGAGTACTAGTCATGGGTACACTAATGATATATAAAAGTTAAGTTATGAGTGCTCACGTATCAATATTGAGATTCAATATTGCAGGAAAGGTATGTAGACGCAACAGAGATGATAAACACTAGATTGACCTCATGAGCATACCCATGAACCATACCCATCACCTCCATAGTTATAACCCATAATTTCCTTAGCCATATCCCACTCGAAAAACTATGTTTGAAATTACGCGAGCAGCACCTCGTCGTAGTAATTTATGTATAATACATAATAATATCACTCCTAACACTACTAATATTAATAATAATAAGATTAATATCAATAATCTTAATATTAATAATAATATACATAATACGTAATAATAATAATAATAATAATAATAATAATAATAATAATAATAATAATAATAATAATAATAATAATAATAATAATAATAATAATAATAATAGGATAAATATATTATAGAGAGATAGATGAATGATGATTTATGTGTGTGTGCGTACAAAATGAACTCGAACGAAATTTAAGGTCTTGGCCTCATATCTTTAGCCATGCGATCGCATGGGTGGCAAGGGGAAGGGCCATGCGATCGCATGGTCCCTGTATCCTGCTCACTTTCGTTCAATCAAAGCTGCTGACACTCGAATATGTTAATATAATATATTTAATTTAAGTAATTAATTATATATTATATTATTTTTATGTACATAGTTAACATGTAATTTTTGTTCAGTTGACTCGTACATTGTCACATGACTCATGTACCACTTTCGGTTTTTCGAACGCATTTTCGTACATTTAGAAAACTAATACTTTGTGTTTTGTGTAACGTACCTTTATATATGACAAGACTCAAATCAATGAAAAACTATCCTGCTCAAAGTGTAAATTAATCATTCGAGTGTTGTGGTCATTTGCTTCTATAAAATAAAGTCTCGTTTGTTTATTAAAATACATTTAATAATAGTGAAACGTTTTAAATTATACATTAACGCGTGTGTAATATATATATATATATATATATATATATATATATATATATATATATATATATATATATATATATATATTCTTACTCACGCGTTAATGTATAATTCTTACTCACGCATTAATGTATACATTAACGCATTTGTAATATATATATATATATATATATATATATATATATATATATATATATATATATATATATATATATATATATATATATATATATATATATATATATATATATATATATATATTCTTACTTAAGAATATAATTTTGTATATCTTATATATAATTGAAATATCTATCTAATTATATTTCAAAGTTCAAAATGTTTAAGTACTAGAAAATATTATATCTTATCATGTTTTACGTTTTTGAAACAATATATATATATATATATATATATATATATATATATATATATATATATATATATATATATATATATATATATATATATATATATATAATTTATGACACAAAGCTGTAATTAAGTTTCTTAAAACTTATGAACAATTTATCTTATAAAACGTTTCACTAATAAAGTTCTTTAAAAATTGACTTTGTTCGTTTGAAACAATTTTAAATAAATATGAAAACTTTGTTTTTTCAAAACTAAATATATTTAAGAATCATTTTACTAAAAGGTTATTATAGAAGAAGTTGTTATATCGTAAAACGTTTTAGAAAAGTAAGATTAAATATATTCTTAATAGGTTTCAAGTTTTTAAATTAACGTTTGTTGGTAAAACGTGATATAAAATTCGAAGGTCAAATAAACACATCAAGTTTGAGTTGAGTTGGTTGATCAAAGTAAAATCGAATTTGGTGATCAATTGAAAAAAATGTTAAAAACGTATTAAGTAACTATTCACCCCCTCTAGTTACTTACAATTGGTATCAGAGCGGTTGCTCAAATCACTGCGCTACAAACGATCGCTAAAGCGTCAAAATTTGTTTTGTGCAAAAACTTGAGTCAACGATTCTCGGATCAACTCAAACTATGGGATATTTGGAAGAATTGGTGAAAGAAGCACCAATCTTTGATAAGATGAATATTGATGTGTGGAAATCAAGATTTGAGTCTTATCTCAAATCTAAGGATTACTACTTGTGGAGAATAATCAAAGTAGGAGACTTTATACCACAAGCTAGTTCAAGACTAGTGAAGTCAACATTTCAAAACAATGATGTTTTAAAATAATTTGATGCAATTTGATGCAATTTCACTACTTCATGGAATTCTTCCTAGTGAAGAAAGATTAAAGATAATCTCTTGTGAAAATGCAAAAGAATGTTGGGACTCACTATGTTCTCAAGAAGATTTAAACTCTAAGAGTTTAAAGGGCAAAGGAATAGAGAAGGGTTTTGAAAAGGTTGGTGATTTTCAAGCAAAAGGGGTGAATGAAAATGAAGACTTTTGCCTCATGAGTTCTTGGAATGACATGGATCAAGATGGTCAAAGTGAAGAAGAGGTTGAATCTCCATTCAAAGAAGATGATGTCTCAAGCATGGATTGCAATGAGGTACATGTACTCTATCCTTCTAATTATGAAGAATTGTTAGATGATTACAAGACTATTAAATTTGTGTATGATAGTAGTCGTGACAAACTAAAACTTTTAGAGAAAGAATTACACAAAATTACATAACTTAACAAAGTTCTAATTGACGAAAATAACACTTTGAAAAGAAAACTTGAAAGGATAACTATTTGTGATTTTTCAAGAGGTAAACATGAAATGAATATATGTCATGACTCTAGCAAACACAAATCTTATAATCAAAGTCCATTATCTATTATTAGAAAAATTGAAAACATGGGAAAAATGGACCAAGCTAGCAATTCCATGGTAGGGATAAGTCAAGGATTGGGTAATCTTAAAATCAATCAAAATCAATGATCAAAATGCTAATGAGAATAACCTTCTCAAAAGACTTTGTATAAAAGAAAGGTTTTTCTTACAAATGCAAATTGTTTTTGAAAAATGATTTTAAAAGATTAAGTGTAGGAAGCTTACTTGCCTTAGGATTGTGTGTTTATGTGAAAACATGTATTGCATGCTAAATACTAGGTTGATGCATTTTGTGTATACTATGTGTGATTGAACATATATATATATATATATATATATATATATATATATATATATATATATATATATATATATATATATATATATATATATATATATATATATATATATATATATATATATATATATATATATATATAGTATATTACTTGTCATTGATGATTAAAACATCGGGAGGATGTAATCATTCAATGTTAGGAAAAGAAAACTTGTCCTCGAGTATTCTATAGAACCTAAGAATCGTCAAAACGCGTTCGAAGAAAGAAGAAGTAAAGAAACGAGTGATCAGAAGGATCCACAGTAGTACCACGGCTGACTGTGTACTCGACCGCAGACACCTGTCCTGTTCGTGGAAAAATTTCTGCACGTCTAACACCACGGTCGACCGTGCTTCGACCGTGCATGGTTTGATTCAGTTTTAAATTGAACTAAACCCTCACTTTTATTTCTTTTCAACCCACTTCAAAACACACACTCCTACACACGGTTGAGGAGATTGACCGCACGAAGAAAAACGCGCATTCCTTCAAATTCAATTCCTACTTTCTGTATGATTAATCCTTGCTTTTCTAACATTCAATTGTGTTTGTATGATGAATTAGGGTTATGAAGAAACCCTAACTAGAATGAATCAAAACCTAAATTGATGCAAACAATTGAAATTGTTCTTGAAGAACAATTTAGAAACAATTGTAGTAATGATTATTGTATATCTATACATTGATTTAACATTGAATGATTCTAGGGTTCATTATACATCTAGGTTAAATTTTCATAGAAGCATTGTTCACATGATATGAATGAAATTGTTGCTAATTGAGTGTAATAATGTTGAATGTCAAAACATGTGTTGATGATGATTTCAAAAGTCTAGAACACATATGAACTTTATGAAAATCTTAATCTAGTTGCAAACTCATTAACACTAATGAAGAGTGAAAATGTGAAGAACATTAACATCAAAACGTCTAAGTATTGATGATGATTAAAGTTTGCAAAACATGTTGTCTACAATTGAAATTATACACCTTGAATTAATTTGAAGTATCATTGTGTAGAAAATGGCAAGGACCCGAGATGCTCAATCTAGAGGAGGAGAAAATAGATATAATCCTCCAACTGATGCAAGATAACGCACAACTTATAACAAGAAATGGCTCAAAACTAGAGCAATAGCAGAAGGAAGAATCATAAGTCTTGAAGCATTCCCTGAAGTAATTGACAAGCTATTTCAGAGGGATCTAGGTTCGTTCGTTCTAATCAACGGGCCTATATATCCCGAGTTGATAAGAGAGTTCTATGCCAACTTTAGCTTCAACACAGAAACTAAGATGATAAGATTTCATCTTAACAAAAAGTGGTAGGAATATCCTCTCAGCACATTTGGTGAAATTCTGGGTGTTCCCACTGAAGGAATTGAGTTCTATAGTAGAAGACACAAACTAGAATATCTTCCTGGGTTTATTCAAGCTACCGAAGTGTAACCTTACTTTGTAATCCTAATGCCAATCACTCAGAAATCCTATCCAAGGGACTAACCGGAAAGGATCTCCGATTAGATTTGGATATCTTGAATAAAATCATTGACCACAACATCTACTGTAGGCTGGGAAACCATGCTAACATTCATGTCACCCAGATTTTTATCATGTGGGCAATTGAATTAAATATGAAGGTTAATGTGGCGTTTCTGATAGCATCCCGAATGAGCAATCTAATGACTGAATCAACTAGATCTCTTCCATATGGAATGCATCTGAACAATTTGTTCACCTATATCAAAGTGACTCACGCTATTGTTCAACAACCTTCATTCGAGCCACTGGATAAGTCAACCATCATCCGAAGTGGTCGTCTAGGAGAATCCTCTCGTGGAAGAAGATCAAGTCTTCAAGAGGATCTCAAAGAGATTGAGAACTATCAACTAGAGGAAGAATCGGATGAAAGGAGATAGAAGATGAGGAAGCGAACTTACGGGAACATCAAGAATTTGTTAATTCAAATTTTGAAACCAAGATCGACAGGATTCTGAGGCGTGAGGAAGAGATTAGTGAAAATCACTCTAGGTTCAAGAAAGCATTGAAGGGATTTGTCAAAACAATTTCTTGTAATAGGTCATAACTTGCGTATTTGGGATAACAATCTTTAGTTGTGTAATATGTGAAGTACTTAACTGTTGGCACTAAAACAATTATGTGTAAAATAACTAGTAACGTGATGTTTATTTTGTGCTTAAGTTGATTTTGCTTATGTGATGCCTATTGTGTGCTTAACTTGATTTTGCTTGCAAAAATATAAATCTGTCACTGTACGGCTGCTTCCACGGTTTACCGTGGTTCGACCGCAGAACACCTGATAGAATTAATTTGTCCTAGCACTCTTACACGAATTCAATGATCAATAGATTGCTAAAGGACAAATTGATTTCTCTGATAAAGTGCTCACAATTTAGCTACCTACCCCATTAAAGTTTGCTAGACATTATTCATCATTTGTCTATTAAAGTAAATACCTTTAACAAATTCACACACCCATCATCTACTCCAAAGATTTCTTTGTAAAAGCAAAGATTCTTCACAATTAGGTCCATTGTTGAAGGAAGAGAAGTTCTTACACACCATCTTACTACCTACTCTCTTGAAAGCTTCACAAACATCAAGTGGGATGTCTTTCTTAATCTAAGAGGATCACTCTATCCTCTTCACATCAATGAATTCTATGAGAATGTTCAATTCTCACACAATAATGAGAAAATCTCATTTTCCCTTTATGGGAGAAGCTATTCATTAACGCTTAAGGAATTTGGAAATATTATGTATGTTCCAAGTGAAGGTCGAACACTCTTTCTAGAACCAAATTTGTTCAATGAATTTCCTTAATGGGTAAAGAAAGACAATGCACTAGACATTATGTGCAACGGAATTCTTAGACCCGAATTCATCAAAAAGGATGGATTCCTTTGTCAACATCTTGCATCAACGTATGATCTTTGGCAACAGATCATCACTTCAAATGTTTACGGAAAGGGGGAACTACTGGATCGACTGGATGCAAATGAAGTCACTTTCATGTGGTGTCTTCTGAACTCTACAAAAGTAAATGTTGCACACTTCATGGCATCAAGAATGCATCATGCAAGTCAACATTCCCATATATCACTTCCGTATGGTCTTCATCTAACCAAGCTTTTCGCATATGTTGGAATGACATCTCCATTTCATCATTCCATTCAAGTATCTTCATATCCAATATGCAAAGCTTCAACCAAGCATATCCAAGAACCTCCTCTTGAAAATCCACCCAATTTTTGCTCTCTTTCGACACAAGGACAACACAGTGTAATACATGCAAACATTCTAAAACTTGGTCGAAGATTATCACGACTCGAGGATAAAGACAAGGGTCAATCCTCTCATCACAATTATTGAACTTCTTGTGACTGTCATGTATTATCTATGAATTATGTGTGCCTAGTATGTGATTTGAATAAAATGTGTGCTTATTGTGTTTTAATATATATGTTTTTCAAACGTGCACAATTTAAGGGGGAGTTTTGTTCTAAGGGCGAGCTTAGTTCTAGGGGGAGCTAACCTTTTTACTTCGACAAAAGGGGGAGAAAGATGGATACAAGTGATTGTTAACACTTGAGTATTTATAGCAAAATGTCCCTCATCACTTGTATGTTTGTCATCATTAAAAAGGGGGAGAATGTTGGTTGAATGTGGGTTAATACACTAAAGGATAAACTTAAGTATGATTAACCAAGTAATATGTTTTGATGATGACACACACACATACGCATAAGTGATGACTGACATCTTAACATAAAATACGCAACGTCACTAATCCATACTTTATCTTGCAAACGACCTGAAAGGACCCGTCCTAATCTGTAATGACCCGGATTTTTTCGACCATTTTATACATATGAGATTAATATTTACATAAATTAAACATTACCAACATGATAAGCAATCCAAATTGTTGAGTCTTGTATTTTTGAAAAGAGTTTTACACAACGTTTGACCGCCCAATTTGACCGATGATATCACGAACTATATAACATACGATAATTATATGATTGTGTACATATATGTATTTATACATATTTAACATGATCTAAGTATGGTTTAACATATCATTGTGTACTAATAACAATGAGTTATAAGTATACTTTGAGACTACTAACTTAAGTTTTCAAAACGATAACTATATGTAACGTTCTTTGACATATATACCTATAACTTATAATGCTTATACAAGTATCGTATAAATTTGTATTTAATCACTTTTAAAGGGCTTATATACATAAAGCAATATAAGTATATTTACAAAAGATATCTATATTTGAATTCTCGTTCCGTTTCCTCAAGATTACTACACGTATACCTAGGGTATATGTAACCGTATTGTACACAACTTCTAGATGTATATACTATTGGTATATACACATCAATTATTATACTTAGCAGTCTTAAATGATTAAGGAATATGTGGAACCAACCATTTGTCAAGTAGCATGAATTATTTAGCAAGAAAACAAAATTAGGAATCTTTTCTTTCTTTATAAACTAAAAACGTTTTTATGCATGAACACCATTTCTTCATTCCATTTTCTCATACTTACACTCCCATTTCTCTCTCAAAACACTCCTAACTTCATACTTGATCATCTCCAAGCATAATGCTTCAATTACAAGCTTTAATCATCATAAAAAAACAACCTAGAATCAAGAAGCTGCAATATTACTTCCAATCTTTCAATCCAACTTCACCACTCTTTAGGATCAAGAGTTATACTTCCTTTCCAGTAGCTTTATCTAAGCAACTTGAGGTAGTAACCTTATTCATAATCTTATTCGATTCATATTCATATAGCTATCTTATTTTGAGTTACAAATTATAACAACAAGAACATAGTTTGAATGATTTCAAACTTGTTCGCAAACTAAATAGATCCTTCTAACTTGACTTTTAAAACACTTCAAGACCTGTAATATATCATAATGATATGCTAACTTAATAAGATACAACTTTATTTTACAAAGAACACCTTAAAACTGAATCTACATCGTTGGAGTGCAACCGGGGGCTGTTTTGGGTTGAATAATTAAAAACCATCTTAAACTTTGAATTGAAAGTTTATATTCTGGAAAAATGATATTTCTTATAAATATGTTAATATATAAAAATCTCATGGTGTAACTCAAAGTGTAAGTATTTTTGTAAAAATGATCATCTAGATGTTGTTTTTACAACGGAAATGATCACTTTCATAAAATTCACCAAAGTTTGACCTATAACCTGTGATTTCGAATGCAAACTAAGGTATTTACAGTTCATATTCATAAATAATGACTCGATCCAAGGAAGTGGCAAGTTGAACCAACAAAAACGGAGTTATATTGAAGAAACTACGGCTAAAACAAAATTGGGTATCCGAAGCTAGTTTAGCTACGAAATTAATTGGAGTAACACTAAACTAATCATATTTTTGCTAATTAATATGATATTTTATATATATTTACTTATGATTTGATTTTATATATTTCAGGACCACCTGTAAACAACACGAGAAGATTAATTATAAGACCTCATGATTGTACGCAACACGTCATTTGACAACACGGTACTTTATGTACGAAACACGTCATTTGACTACATGGTACCATGGGTCGAGATTAATTCTGATCAATACGAATACGATGGGGTCTTTATTTATTTTATTGAGCAACTAATTGTGGATCACTAACATCGGACTGCTAACTACGGACTAATAGATATTAAAAGTATTATAAGCATATATGTAACGATTATTTGAAAAGAAAATATGTTAATATATTATATATATGGTTAGGTTCGTGATATCTATTGGAGACCAAGTCGTGTTAAATATCTTCAAAGCA
The DNA here is from genome assembly GCF_046630445.1 of Rutidosis leptorrhynchoides. Classification (NCBI taxonomy): domain Eukaryota; kingdom Viridiplantae; phylum Streptophyta; class Magnoliopsida; order Asterales; family Asteraceae; genus Rutidosis; species Rutidosis leptorrhynchoides. The sequence continues at coordinate 437,331,785 of NC_092337.1, read as the reverse complement.
AAAGTGAGTATATAGTCCCACTTTTAAACTCTAAATATTTCGGGATGAGAATACATGCATTTTATGATTTACGTTATGGACACAAGTGATTAAAAATATATATTCTACGTTGAGTTGTACCACTGGCATACTTCCCTGTAACTTGGTAACTACTATTTACACGAGGTATTGTAAACGCGAATCCTGTTGATAGATCTATCGGGCCTGACAACCCCAACCGGACAGGACGACCAGTATTCAACGGTTGCACAGTACTTCATTTCGGTGACTACACTTGGTACGATGTAGTGATATTTCATAATAAAGGGAATATGCGACGTTGATTAAATGTTAAGTTTGGTTATCAAGTGCTCAACCACTTAGAATATTTTTATTAAAACGTTTATGTATATTAAATCTTGTGGTCTATATTTATAACGCTGCTAGCATTAAACCTATATCTCACCAACTTTATGTTGACGTTTTAAGCATGTTTATTCTCAGGTGATAATTAAAAGCTTCCGCTGCATTATGCCGAATTTAAGCAGGATTTGGAGTATGCATATTTGTGTCAAAAATAAAACTGCATATCGGAAGATTTGTAATGTGAAATATGTTGGAAATCGTATTGTTATTATCAAATGTAAAGTTTATAAAACTAAGATTATCGTTAAATGATAATCATTATTATGCTGTTTGAACCTTTGATTATAATAAAGGTTATGGTTTGTATTATAAAAACGTATGCAGATTTTGAAAAATGTCAATATAGAGGTCAATACCTCGCAATGACACCAATGAGTACGTGACGTTTATATTCGATATGAACGGGATGCTTCAGGTGGTATCAGAGCGTTGGTCTTAGAGAACCAGAAAATTTGCATAAGTGTGTCTTATCAAATTTGTTAGGATGCATTAGTGAGTCTGGACTTTGACCATGTTTAATTTCGAAAACTATTGCTTATCCTTGTTGGTTAAAAATTAATATGTAAATAATATGTGGTACTAACGTGCTAGTTGTTGTGTGATAGATGTCTGGCTTAGAACTTGTTATCACATTCAGCGACTCCGAACCAGAATCCTCAGATAGTGTTCCAGTCATTAACCTATCCGACGATGAAAACGACACCTTTGGGGAAGACTCACAATTTCCGGATGAATCAATTGAAGAGGAACCGGAAAGTGATCCTGAGGAGGAAGAAATTCAGGAAATTACGAAAGACAAGTTTGAACGAGGAAAGAAACGAAAGGCTACTGAATTGGAAAATCCAAATTCCGAGTTTAGTGAGGATGTTGTGGCACCAACTCCACCGGACACTTCCACCCCTATTCCCGCTATTCCTATTAGTTCTATCCCGACATCCAGTTCTTCGGCCCCTCAGCCAAAATGCAGGGAGACAGCCAGGATAAGCGTTAAGCGATTTTTTTGAACACAAACGTTTTGGGTTAAATGATGCGCTGTTGTTTTAAACCATGGGATCATATAACGTTTTGTATAATATTACTAGTGTGGTTTGCTTAATGTTTGATGTAAGATAAGCAAATGTAAAATAGTGAAGTGTGAAATGCAATAATTTTCCATGGTTGAGTATTATTTGGGTGGTAGTAATTGATTTTCGTACTAAGCTATTAAGTATGAACTTTAATGGGTAGGTACTACCCTAGATATAATTATAAAAAGCTAATAAGAAGAAAAGGCTTTTATAATAATAACTGGTTCATATTATTAATAAGCTACGATGTACTGTAAATACACACTACATCTATAATATTCCATGTGAATAATTATTTTTTTTCATTCTTATTGAAGATTATGGCGCGATTGAACCGAATGACGGAACAAGAAATCGAGGAACTCATCAATCAGCGAGTGAACGACAGAATGTTATGGGTCGAGGCTGCAAGAGGTGCTGCAGTTAACCCAAATCCTCGTGTGGGATGCACCTACAAAACTTTTCAAGGTTGCAAGCCCTCATCATTCAGTGGAACAGAAGGACCGGTCGGTTTAACCCGGTGGATTGAAAAGATTGAGTCTGTGTTTAAAATCAGTGGTTGTATTGAGAAGGACATGACCAAGTATGCATTATGCACCCTACAAGATAGTGCACTCACGTGGTAAAAAAACTATGTGAAGGCCGTAGGAGGAGATGTAGCTTATGATACTCCATGGGAAGAATTCAAAACAATGCTAATCAACGAGTATTGTCCAAGGAACGAGGTTAGGAAGTTGGAAGCTGAATTACGAAGCCTGAAAGTTGTTGGTACTGAACTCACCAACTACAATCAACGATTCATGGAATTAGCTTTGCTATGTCCCGAATTGGTACCAACCGAAGAACGGAAGATAGAACTGTACAAAGATGGTTTGCCTAAAAATGTCAAGGCAAATGTTACAGCATCGAAACCCAAGACTATTCATGAAGCCATCACCATGGCAAACGAGTTGATGGACTAGATTATTCTGGATAAGAACACCGATGTCAAGACATCAGAAAACAAAAGAAAGTGGGAAGGTAATCATCAGCAATCCAACAAGAAACAACAAAAACCACGCAACGTGTGGGTAGTGGTTCAAGCTCAGGTTACAAGGGACGAAATCCTTTATGTAACAGATGCCACAAACATCATTCTGGTTATTGTAATGTGATATGCAACAATTGTAATTGAAGGGGTCATCTTACTGAAGATTGTAGGGTTCCCGTTACAATTACAAATGACACCAAGACTCCTGCCACCAATGTAAATAGAACTGCCTTGGCCACTGTTACTTGTTATGGGTGTGGGAAACAGGGTCATTATAAGAGCCAGTGCCCGAATCCAGAGAAGAATAACGGACCTGCACGTGGAAGAGCATTTATTATTAATGCTAGAGAGGCGTGTGAAGACCCGGAGTTTGTTACGGGTACGTTTACCATTAATAACTTATCAGTATCTATTATATTTGATACTGGTGCCGATAGAAGTTATATGTGTAGAGACTTTTACGCTAAATTGAATTGTTCATCATTACCTCTAGATGCTAAGTACATGATTGAGTTAGCTAATGGTAAACTAATTAAAGCCGATAAAATTTGCCGTGATTGTAAAATAAATTTAGCCGGAGAAACGTTTAAAATTGATTTGATACCCGTAGAATTAGGAAGTTTTGATGTAATAGTCGGCATGGACTGGGTGTCCAAAAAAGGAGCTGAAGTTGTGTGTGCCAAGAAGGCAATTCGCATTCCTCGTAAGGATAAAACGCCAGTAATGATTTATGGAGAGAAGGGTAACTCAAAGCTAAAACTCATTAGCTGTTTGAAAGCCCAAAAGTGCTTGAAGAAAGGGTTCTATGCAATCTTAGCACATGTTAATAAAGTCGAAACGAAGGAAAAAGAGAAGAGCATCAACGACGTGCCTGTAGCAAAAGATTTTCCTGAAGTCTTTTCGGAAGAGTTGCCAGGATTACCTCCATTTAGATCTGTAGAATTTCAAATAGATCTAGTACCAGGAGCTGCACCAGTGGCTCGTGCTCCATACAGACTTGCACCATCTGAGATGAAAGAGTTACAAAGCCAATTACAAGAATTACTGGACCGTGGTTTCATTCGACCGAGCGCTTCACCGTGGGGAGCTCCGATTTTATTTATCAAGAAGAAAGATGGATCCTTCCGAATGTGTATAGATTACCGTGAATTAAATAAGTTAACTATCAAGAATCGGTATCCACTACCGAGAATTGACGACTTATTTGATCAACTGCAAGGATCATGTGTTTATTCAAAAATCGATCTAAGATCGGGCTATCATCAACTACGCGTCAAAGATGAAGATATTCTGAAAACTGCTTTCCGGATACGCTACGGTCATTACGAATTTTTGGTCATGCCGTTTGGATTAATGAATGCGCCAGCTGTATTCATGGACCTCATGAATCGAGTTTGTAGTCCGTATCTAGAAAAGTTTGTTATCATTTTCATTGACGATATTCTCATCTATTCTAAAAATGAGCAAGAGCATGAGCAGCATTTAAGGTTGGTATTATAATTGTTAAGAAAAGAACAGTTATACGACAAATTTTCTAAGTGTGCATTTTGGTTGAAAGAAGTGCAATTTCTTGGTCACGTTGTTAGTAGCAAAGGAATTCAGGTTGATTCATCTAAAATTGAGGCCATTGAAAAATGGGAGACTCCTAAGACACCAACATAAATACGTCAATTTTTGGGTTTAGCCGGTTATTATAGAAGGTTTATTCAAGATTTTTCCCGAATAGCTAAACCATTAACAACGTTAACGCAAAAGGGGAAGAAGTATGAATGGACTTCTGAGCAGGAGAGTGCATTTCAATTACTGAAGAATAAGTTGACTACATCGCCTATTTTATCGTTACCTGAAGGGAACGATGATTTTGAGATATATTGTGATGCTTCGCGACAAGGTTTTGGCTGCGTCCTTATGCAACGAAAGAAAGTTATTGCGTACGCATCCCGACAATTGAAAATTCATGAGCGAAATTATACGAAGCATGATCTAGAACTTGGAGCAGTAGTGTTTGCATTGAAGATATGGAGACACTACTTATATGGGGTTAAATGCACTGTGTTTACCGATCATAAAAGCCTTCAACATATTTTCGATCAAAAACAGCTGAACATGAGGCAACATCGGTGGGTCGAACTGATAAACGACTATGATTGTGAGATTCGCTATCATCCCGGGAAAGCGAATGTAGTGGCTGATGCTCTAAATAGAAAAGAATGAGAGCCAATTCGAGTACGAGCGATGAACATAAAAATTCGCATGAATCTCAACTCACAAATCAAAGAGGCTCAACGAGAAGCTCTTACTAAGGAAAACATAGGAAATGAAATAATGAAGAAGTATGAGAAGTAACTCGTTATACGGGAAGACGGAATTCGATGTTTTGCAAAACGTATTCGGGTACCAAAGTTGGGTGGATTAAGGAAGTTGATATTGAACGAGGCACATAAGACAAGATACTCGATACATCCTGGAGTTGGAAAGATGTATCAAGATCTTAAGACGCATTATTGGTGGCCTAATTTAAAGATAGACATTGCAACATATGTCGGGGAATGTTTAACTTGTTCCAAAGTCAAAGCAGAACACCAGAAGCCGTCAGGGTTACTTCAACAACCAGAAATCCCCGGATGGAAGTGGGATGGTATTACCATAGATTTTATCACAAAGTTACCCAAGACTGCATGGGGTTATGACACCATTTGGGTAATAGTTGATCGTCTCACCAAATCTGCACATTTCTTGCCTATTAAGGAAACGGATAGAATGGAGAAACTATTACGATTATACATAAAGGAAATTGTTTCAAGGCATGGAATACCTATTTCCATTATATCCGATCGTGATAGTAGATTTACATCAAAGTTCTGGCAATCACTACATGAGGCCCTGGGAACTCGTTTGGATATGAGCACCGCATATCATCCGCAAACTGACGGGCAGAGCGAAAGAACAATTCAGACTCTTGAAGACATGCTCAGGGCATGTGTGATCGATTTTGGAAACGGATGGGATAAATATCTACCATTAGCAGAATTCTCGTATAATAATAGTTATCATGCGAGCATTAAAGTTACACCATTCGAAACACTGTATGGAAGGAAGTGTAGATCCCCTATCTGTTGGAATGAAGTAGGAGATCGACGTTTAACTGGTCCCGAGATCATACACAAAACTACTGAGAAGATAGTACAAATCAAGGAGAGATTGAAAACAGCCCGTAGTCGCCAAAAGAGCTACGCCGATGTCCGAAGGAAACCATTAGAGTTTTAGATCGGTGACATGGTTATGCTAAAGGTGTCACCTTGGAAAGGTGTAATACGTTTCGGCAAAAGAGGTAAACTGAACCCAAGGTATGTAGGCCCGTTCAAGATCATCGAACACATTGGACCGGTAGCTTATCGACTCGAGTTACCACAACAACTAGCCGGAGTACATAATACGTTTCACGTTTCAAACCTTAAGAAGTGTCTTGCAAAGGAAGACCTCACCATTCCTCTTGAAGAAATCCAAGTCGACGAGAAACTACAATTCATAGAATAACCAGTCGAAATCATGGATCGTGAAGTTAAACAGCTCAAGCAGAGCAACATACCAATCGTTAAGGTTCGTTGGAATGCTCGAAGGGGTCCCGAGTTTACTTGGGAAAGAGAGGATCAGATGAAACAAAAGTACCCACATTTGTTTCCCGAGAATGCAAAATAGGTACAACTTTAAAATTTCGGGACGAAATTTATTTAACGGGTAGGTACTGTAACGACCCGGATTTTTCCGACCATTTAATACATATGAGATTAATATTTACATAAATTAAACATTACCAACATGATAAGCAATCCAAATTGTTGAGTCTTGTGTTTTTGAAAAGAGTTTTACACAACGTTTGAGAGTCCAATTTGACCGATGATATCACGAACTATATAACATATGATAATTATACGATTGTGTACATATATGTATTTATACATATTTAACATGATCTAAGGATGGTTTAACATATCATTGTGTACTAATAACAATGAGTTATAAGTATACTTTGAGACTACTAACTTAAGTTTTCAAAACGATAACTATATGTAACGTTCTTTGACATATATACCTATAACTTATAATACTTATACACGTATCGTATAAATATGTATTTAATCACTTTTAAAGGGCTTATATACATAAAGACATATAAGTATATTTACAAAAGATAGCTATATTTGAATTCTCGTTCCGTTTCCTCAAGATTACTACACGTATACCTAGGGTATATGTAATCGTATTGTACGCAACTTCTAGATGTATATACTATTGGTATATACACATAAATTATCATCCTTAGCAGCCTTAAATGGTTAAGGAACATGTGGAACCAACCATTTGTCAAGTAGCATGAATTATTTAGCAAGAAAACAAAATTAGGAATCTTTTCTTTCTTTATAAACTAAAAACGTTTTTATGCATGAACACCATTTCTTCATTCCATTTTCTCATACTTACACTCCCATTTCTCTCTCAAAACACTCCTAACTTCATACTTGATCATCTCCAAGCATTTTCCCCATCATTTAGCTTCAATTACAAGCTTTAATCATCATAAAAAACAACCTAGAATCAAGAAGTTGCAATATTACTTCCAATCTTTCAATCCAACTTCACCACTCTTTAGGATCAAGAGTTATACTTCCTTTCCAGTAGCTTTATAAAAGTAACTTGAGGTAGTAACCTTATTCATAATCTTATTCGATTCATATTCATATAGCTATCTTATTTTGTGTTACAAATTATAACAACAAGAACATAGTTTGAATGATTTCAAACTTGTTCGCAAACTAAATAGATCTTTCTAACTTGAATTTTAAAACACTTCATGACCTGTAATATATCATAATGATATGCTAACTTAATAAGATACAACTTTATTTTACAAAGAACACCTTAAAACTGAATCTACTTCGTTGGAGTGCAACCAGGGGCTGTTTTGGGTTGGATAATTAAAAACCATCTTAAACTTTGAATTGAAAGTTTATAGTCTGGAAAAATGATATTTCTTATGAATATGTTAATATATAAAAATCTCATGGTGTAACTCAAAGTGTAAGTATTTTTGTAAAAATGATCATCTAGATGTTGTTTTTACAACGGAAATGATCACTTTCATAAGATTCAGCAAAGTTTGACCTATAACCTATGATTTCAAATGAAAACTAAGGTACTTACAGTTTATATTCATAAATAATGACTCGATCCAAGGAAGTGGCAAGTTGAACCAACAAAAACAGAGTTATATTGAAGAAACTACGGCTAAAACAAAATTGGGTATCCGAAGCTAGTTTAGCTACGAAATTAATTGGAGTAAAACTAAACTAATCATATTTTTACTAATTAATATGATATTTTATATATATTTACTTATGATTTGATTTTATATATTTCAGGACCACCCGTAAACAACACGAGAAGATTAATTATAAGACCTCATGATTGTACGCAACACGTCATTTGACAACACGGTACTTTATGTACGCAACACGTCATTTGACAACATGGTACCATGGGTCGAGATTAATTCTGATCAATACGAATACGATGGGGTCTTTATTTATTTTATTGAGCAACTAATTGTGGACCACTAACATCGGACTGCTAACTACGGACTAATAGATATTAAAAGTATTATAAGTATATATGTAACGATTATTTGAAAAGAAAATATGTTAATATATTATATATATGGTTAGGTTCATGATATCTATTGGAGACCAAGTCGTGTTAAATATCTTCAAAGCAAAAGTGAGTATATAGTCCCACTTTTAAACTCTAAATATTTCGGGATGAGAATACATGCATTTTATGATTTACGTTATGGACACAAGTGATTAAAAATATATATTCTACGTTGAGTTGTACCACTGGCATACTTCCCTGTAACTTGGTAACTACTATTTACATGAGGTATTGTAAACGCGAATCCCGTTGATAGATCTATCGGGCCTGACAACCCCAACCGGACTGGACGACCAGTATTCAACGGTTGCACAGTACTTCATTTCGGTGACTACACTTGGTACGGTGTAGTGATATTTCATAATAAAGGGAATATGCGACGTTGATTAAATGTTAAGTATGGTTATCAAGTGCTCAACCACTTAGAATATTTTTATTAAAACGTTTATGTATATTAAATCTTGTGGTCTATATTTATAACGCTGCTAGCATTAAACCTATATCTCACCAACTTTATGTTATTATTTTAAGCATGTTTATTCTCAGGTGATAATTAAAAGCTTCCGCTGCATTATGCCGAATTTAAGCAGGATTTGGAGTATGCATATTTGTGTCAAAAATAAAACTGCATATCGGAAGATTTGTAATGTGAAATATGTTGGAAATCGTATTGTTATTATCAAATGTAAAGTTTGTAAAACTAAGATTATCGCTAAACGATAATCATTATTATGCTGTTTGAACCTTTGATTATAATAAAGGTTATAGTTTGTATTATAAAAACGTATGCAGATTTTGAAAAATGTTACATATAGAGGTCAATACCTCGCAATGACACCAATGAGTACGTAACGTTTATATTCGATATGAACATGACGCTTCATAATCCATAAGGACGAATACATTACATTTGGTAACATTGCGAGGTATTTGACCTCTATATGATACATTTTACAAACATTGCATTCGTTTTTAAAAGACAAACTTTCATTACAATGAAAGTTGACAGGCATGCATGCTATCTCATAATATATCCAAACTAGAATGACTTATTATCAATCTTGATGAACTTAACGACTCGAATGCAACGTCTTTTGAAATATGCCATGAATGACTCCAAGTAATATCTTTAAAATGAGCAAATGCACAGTGGAAGATTTCTTTAATACCTGAGAATAAACATGCTTTCAAGTGTCAACCAAAAGGTTGGTGAGTTCATTAGTTTATCATAAACAATCATTTTCATTAATTAATAGACCACAAGATTTTCATTTCATTTCTCATAAACATCATCTCATATCAGGCATTTCGCAAACTGCATAGAGATAAAAAAAAATCATTCATATGATGAACGCTTGATAACCGAACTAACAGGATGCATATAGAATATCCCCATCATTCAGGGACTCTCATCGGACATGATAATCGAAGTACTAAAGCATTCATAACCTGAATGGGACGTGTCAAGGTCCATAGATCTATCTTTAGGATTCGCGTCAATTAGGGGCCATTTCCCTAAGTCTTAGGCTACCAAGCTAAAAAGGGGCATATTCGATTCGATAATCCAACCATAGATTGTAGTTTCGATTACTTATGTCTATTTCGTAAAACATTTATAAAAGCAGCGCATGTATTCTCACTCCCAAAAATATATATTGCAAAAGCATTTAAAAAGGGAGCAAATGAAACTCACATATTGTATTTCGTAGTAAAAATACATATAACGTCATTGAACAAGTGCAAGGTTGGCCTCGAATTCACGATCCTAAATTAATTATATATATATATGTGTTGGTTAATATTTGTCTAACAAATTAAATCAAGTCATAGTATACCACAATCCTAATGCTCGAGACTAATATGCAAAAGTCAACAAAAGTCAGTTTGACTCAAAATAATTTCCAAAAAATCTATACATGACTAATATATAGTTTAAATATCGTCGTTTTATATTTTTAATATTTTTAAAAGATTTATTAGAGTAAATAATATAATTCATTTATTAATAAATACAATTTTATATTAAAATTTATATAATAAAATATACTTTTATATAGATTAAGTAATAAATTTATAGAGATCATTTAATATCATAAAGATAATATGATAGGTAATATTAAAGTAATTTGTTACACGTAGTAAAATATGTTTGTATCACATATTTATTTAATAAAATAATATCTATAATAATAGTAAGTGAAAGTTGTATTATTTTGTAATAATTATTATTATTATAAAAATATCAATATTTTTAATTACTAAGCTGACATTATGATAAAACGATAATTCTAATTATGATAACCTTAATATTTACGATACTTTTTAATATTATCTTTAAAATAATAATTCTATTTAAAATTATAATAATAATGATATTTTATAATAATAATGACATTTCTATTAAAATGATAATTTTTGTTAAAATGATAGTTTTAATACTAACGATACTTTTAATAATAATAGTAATGATAAAAATAATAAGAACAATAATCTTATCTAAATCAATATCTTATAATATTTTAATTTCATCATGATACTCTTACTCATTATTTCCTAATCGTCTTGTTTAATAGCTTTTAATCGTCTTTTATATCGTGTTCATAATAATGATAATAATAGTAATCAAAATAATTAGGTGTTACTAATATTAGTTTTAATTACAATAATACTAATAATGATAATTACTATGACATTATTAACGATAATACTAATAATTATTTTAATGATAATATAATAATAATGATAACAATAACAATAACCATTTTTAAATAATGATAATAATATTAATAATGATAATAATAATAATAATAATAATAATAATAATAATAATAATAATAATAATAATAATAATAATAATAATAATGATAATAATGATAATAATAATAATAATAATTAGCTAATAATAATAATACTAATTATAACTTTAACGATAATAACGATAGTAATAATAATAAAAATAACAATTTTTAATGATAAATCCTTTTATTGATAAAGGTAATAATAATAATAATAATAATAATAATAATAATAATAATAATAATAATAATAATAATAATAATAAGATGAAACTAGAATGACGATAATAACGATGATAATAATAATCATTTTTAATAATAATACAAAAATTCGACTGACTATAACTTCAAATCCGTTCATCGAAACCATTCGATATCTAAAGGGAATGTTCTTAATTTTTTGCTAGCTTTCCAATGACATGCATATCTTATACCTTATCCCAACCGCATATATAACTAATTCAGGATTCAACATAACCTAACTAAAGGCAATATCAAAAGTACAAGCGTGCATAATCCTATATACTCGAGCACTAGTCATGGGTACACTAATGATATATAAAAGTTAAGTTATGAGTGCTCACGTATCAATATTGAGATTCAATATTGCAGGAAAGGTATGTAGACGCAACGGAGATGATAAACACTAGATTGACCTCACGAGCATACCCATGAACCATACCCATCACCTCCATAGTTATAACCCATAATTTCCTTAGCCCTATCCCACTCGAAAAACTATGTTTGAAATTACGCGAGCAGCACCTCGTCGTAGTAATTTATGTATAATACATAATAATATCACTCCTAACACTACTAATACTAATAATAATAAGATTAATATCAATAATCTTAATATTAGTAATAATATACATAATAATAATAATAGGATAAATATATTACAGAGAGATAGATGAATGATGATTTATGTGTGTGTGCGTACAAAATGAACTCGAACGAAATTTAAGGACTTGGCCTCATATCTTTAGCCATGCAATCGCATGGGTGGTAAGGGGAAGGGCCATGCGATCGCATGGTCCCTGTATCCAGCTCACTTTCATTCAATCAAAGCTGCCGACACTCGAATATATTAATATAATATATTTAATTTACGTAATTAATTATATATTATATTATATTTATGTACATAGTTAACATGTAATTTTTGTTCAATTGACTCGTACATTGTCACATGACTCATGTACCACTTTCGGTTTTTCGAACGCATTTTCGTACGTTTAGAAAACTAATATTTTGTGTTTTGTGTAACGTACCTTTATATATGACAAGACTCAAATCAATGAAAAACTATCCTGCTCAAAGTGTAAATTAATCATTCGAGTGTTGTGGTCATTTGCTTCTATAAAACAAAGTCTCGTTTGTTTATTAAAATACGTTTAATAATAGTGAAATGTTTTAAATTATACATTAAAGCGTTTGTAATATATATATATATATATATATATATATATATATATATATATATATATATATATATATATATATATATATATATATATATATATATATATATTCTTACTTAAGAATATAATTTTGTATATCTTATATATAATTGAAATTTCTATCTAATTATATTTCAAAGTTCAAAACGTTTAAGTAATAGAAAATATTATATCGTATCATGTTTTACGTTTTTGAAACAATATATATATATATATATATATATATATATATATATATATATATGTATATATATATATATATATATATGTAATTTATGATACAAAGCTTTAATTAAGTTTCTTAAAACTTATGAACAATTTATCTTATAAAACGTTTCACTAATAAAGTTCTTTAAAAATTGACTTTGTTCGTTTGAAACAATTTTAAATAAATATGAAAACTTTGTTTCTCCAAAACTAAATATATTTAAGAATCATTTTACTAAAAGGTTATTATAGAAGAAGTTGTTATATCGTAAAACGTTTTAGAAAAGTAAGATTAAATATATTCTTAATAGGTTTCAAGTTTTTAAATTAATGTTTGTTGGTAAAACGTGATATAAAATTCGAAGGTCAAATAAACATATGAAATCAACTTAATGTAAGATGTCGATATCCAACGTCTAAATTATTTACATTCCACGTTCCAACTTAAAGATGAAAGTTAACTAATTATCTTATAAAAATCACGAGAAAAAAATGTTGTAAAGCATAAATTGAAAATCAAACAGGAATCTCCACTAATGCTTGTCTAGTTCCCGTTAATTGATACTTTTGTTCTTACTTGCAATTCACTTTACCAATTATTCCGAATACCGTTAAAAAAGAAAGGTTTCCTAAATCAATTTGGACCTCTCAATAGGGACTAGTAATCATCATTCAATGTATCTAATAAACAATCATTCGATATTATCTTCTAATCCCGATGATAACTATTAAAATATATTTTGAAACAAATACGTTTATATAAAGTATTATACATCTAATACTTTGTTAATGTTTTCAAGTTATAATATATACACATATACATATATAATCATGTTCGTTCATATAATGGTTCGTGAATCATTGGAAATTGGTCGAGGTTAAATGAGTGTATGAACACAGTTTAAAATTCTTGAGATTCAACTTACAAACTTTGCTTATTGTGTCGGGAATATATAAAGATTAAAGTTTAAATTTGGTCAGAAATTTCCGGGTTGTCACAGTACCTACCCGTTAAAGAAATTTCGTCCCGAAATTTGATTGGGATGGTCATGGCTGACAATAAGTATGTTTTCATGACGCATATAAGCTGAAGATTAGAGTTTTATCATCATTGAGTAATATGGATAAAACCATTTGATTTTGTGAAGTGTACGAGTGAAGCTATCACCAAAAGAGTGAAATGAGTAGATATAAATTCGTCATATCTTTTGACGTAGATAGAATTGATTTTCAAGTTCAAGAGATTTGGAGAAAATCTTCGTAATAAGACTTGATTAAATAAATTAGGATCCGCTTTAAATGCGAATATCCATTTTGATTGCTCTGTCGGATATTTTACTATAAATCCATTCCCTTCATTTCCTTACAACTCACAACTTCTCTTCTTTCTCCCTTAGCTCATTCTTTAAAGTATTTGTCAATATGCTCCATCCAGTTCTGATTCTTGATATACTCCTTACCTTCATATCTGTCATTCTTCTTTTTCATCTGCCGCCAGAAGAATCTATTTACTTTTGCTATACCCTTGGGTTTATAGTGTTTTTAGTTCTCCCGTGTCTTTATATTGCTCTTTGCATTGATATATACGGTTTATAATTACTGGGTGGTTGTTGGATTTTATATCTTCTCTTATATTTCGATGTCTCTACTTCTGTCTTCCATAATCATTGTCATATCTGGTTAATGCTCTCTTTTATTTGCTGCGATTTATACCCTAATTTCTATTTCGGAATTTTGTCCTTTCGTTTCTTCTTCTTGCGATTAAGCACCGCTAGTAATGGTCCAGAATTCGCATATATGAATTTCGGAATGAACATTGTTAATGTTCTAGGAAGGAAATTGTAATGGTACGATCTTGACTTGTCAAATTATCAGAATACCTCGTAAAAGATCGAATCATCAAGAAAATATTTTCTTGATATTTTTAGAGATTAAGCAGAATACAAGAGTCGTGTAACATGGCACATGATTATGGTATGGTCTGTGAATCATCATGTTTCATTAGAAACTCAGCATGACTTACTGTAATATAATCACGTTGATCAAGTGTCATTATATTATACTAATTCATGCTTCAGCCCCCAACACTACTTCAAAAATATTCCTATTTTAAACTTGAATGTTTCAGAATTTAGAAACTAAAATAGTTTCTTTTATGATGTAACACAGATAACGCGAGAAGATAAATGATTTTAGATAAGAATAATTATGGAAATATCTTCAGAATTATGGAGGATATTTATAATGAAAGATACGATGATATCTTAGAATTTCTAATATCAGAGGATGATGAAGAATATTGTCTGTAGGGGTTTAGTGTCAGGAGCAAGATATTCGTTAATGACTTTAGCAGACACTGAATCATTTGGATTCTTTGAAGGCAGGTTCAGTCTTTGTGATTTGTCCACAGCCTCCTTCAAACTTTGCTCAATCCATTTTCCAGTTCCAAAACTTCTCTTTTTCTGCGCTTTGCCAACACACTATTCATTATCATCAAACTTTTTTTTACTGTTAAGGTCGTTTTATAGTTTTTGCTGCTTCATCAACATTTCGAGAACTATTCCGAAGTTCAGGGTGTTTTTCAGAAACTTCACATTCAAATTAAGTCTAGAAGATAGATACAAGATTTCAAAATACTGATTACTAATTCCCGATGATTCGTATGGCAATTCTTGTTACAAGGTGCGAATGAGTAAATAATGGGGTTTCAATGAATATAATGATTCTTCGGAATGCCCAAGATCAGTGAAGTTGTTGGTAAGTTTATTGCTAATGTGGTGAAACATGAAAGGTTCTCCGGTAACAAAAGGGTAATCATATATATCAAGATTATGATAAGGCTACTCCGAATGAAAAATCTAAGTTGCCTTGCTGGATCTGTGATATAATTTGCTACTTTGCAAAGGAATTGTAAAGTTATTTTTGCTAATAAATGCCAAAAGATCTGACACAGATATGTGTTGAATTATGACTTTGGTTTCGAGAGCTTTTTAAGTACATAACTGTGGGTAATATGTGGTTGGATCATCATCTCGATTGCTCATTATTTGAAGTGTCTTCATAAATTTTCGAAGGGTTTGAACACAGATAGTAATCATTAATATACATTTAATGTTCTAACACAGTTTTGAAGTCAAAGTATAGCTTCGAAAGATGTAAGAATCTAAAAGTGATGGTACTGGTTATATCTCGAATTGAATTCTAAGGTTTCAAAATCAGAATTGAGTTTGAATGAATATGGTTGTTTTGATTTCTATGAAAGAATGTATATTATTGTGAAAGTAGGAAGTATAGCTGATAATTTGCTTAATCAAACTCGAAGAATGTAACATATTAATTGTGAATATATATATATCTCTCGGGTATTACCTACCCGTTAAAAAAAATTTCACAATTAATATTTTTTACAAGAAAAATTTTATTACAGTCTTTATGAAAATATATATGTATATATTTTCTTCAAGTGTAACATAGATTTTAATGAGTTAATACTAAATAAAACTCATTCGATTTACGGTTGGAACTAGAATTGAATAATCCCTTGAAGGCTTTAGAAATTACATAAGTATTTCTTCAATAATATTGAAATTATGAATCAATACTTCGTTATTTGTTGAGGCGTGATGTTGGTTTTTCGTTAAATTCTTGTGAACTTCGCAAAGTACGAATGATGTTATCTGAAAAGTTTCGGGTACATCGATGATGAAAGTGTAAAATCAAATATATACTGGATTTATTATAAATTGGAATTTGTTGAATTAAGACAGAGATTGTAGTTAACGATGGTTAAGTTGCGGGCGAAGGACGTACATTATTGCATATTTGTAATATGAATTAACCGAGTAGTTAAGATTCACACACAATAGCTTAGTATGAAAAGATTTATTTTTATTTCGATATATATATATATATATATATATATATATATATATATATATATATATATATATATATATATATATATATATATATATATATATATATATATATATATATATATATATATATATATAAATATACATATAATTTCTTCAGAGGGAATGAGTTAATTCTTCATAACTCATTGATACAATATACGTGTCATTGATTCGTAATGATGTCCACAGTGATTCTTGAACTGACGGAGTTTGTGATGTTATAGGTGTTGTTGATTTTGATGTTGACTGTACTGACGATGCCGGTGATGCTGACGGTACTGTTGATGTTGTTGATAAAACAAGTTTAGCTTGTTAATCACACACCATTTTTGTCAAGGTTTTTACTCTTCCTTCTATCATTTTGGTTCGCTTAACTGATTTATGGTTAGGGCTAGATTAGATAATCTCTAAGACTTTAGAGATTACATAATCGTCTCGAAATGTTTTTCCAATGAAGTTATGAATTAATACTTCGTCAGTTATTGTTGTTGGTATTCCTTGGTATCTATGGTGCGTATGACATTTATGCTCGTGGGACAGATTGTGAAGTTGAGGTTTACGACGCGGTTGTGGTTGGAGGTGGTAATGGTACTGTTGGCATTGATGATGGTGGTACTGGTTATGCTGCTGATGCTGCTGCTGGTGTTTGTAATCTTTGTACCATATTCTCCAAAGCCACTACCCGAGCGCGAAGCTCGTTGACTTCTTCTATTACACCGGGGTGATTGTCGGTTCAGACGAGCGGATAAATAAAATCTAAAATTTGATGTAATATATAATCGTGATGAGATACTCTGGAAATGAGAGAGAAAATGGTATTTCGGACAGGTTCGCCGGTAAGTGCTTCAGGTTCTTCGTCAAGAGGGCAATGTGGTGGATGGAAAGGATCGCCTTCTTCTTGTCTCCAATGATTGAGGAGGCTACGAGCCCATCCCCAATTCATCCAAAATAGATGATGGCTGATTGGTTGATCCATTCTGGTCACACTGCTTTTGGAGCTTGAATGGGATTCCATTTCGAAATCCGAGTGACTTGAACTGATGATGAATTCCATTTCGTACGATTGGATAAAGGATTTTTCGATATAAAATGATTTTGGCTAACGGATGGTATTCTAATTACATAGAATATCCATATATATAGAACAAAAGATTTCGTAGATTACGGAGGAATTTGCGGGATATGTCTGGCAAAGTTTAAAGTAACAGATACGATAAGATATGATTTAGCAGATACGCTAAGATATGAATTTTGTCTATACACTACTCATGCAATTAATGTAGCAAGATGTGTCTAGACTAATAATGATAAGCAGATAATTTCCTAAGGATGATAAGTAGATGATTTCCGATTAGAAATGATGAGCAAAACTTTTGACATGCAGACACGGTTGAAGTCCAGACTCACTAATGCATCCTAACAACTTATCAGTTAGACACACTAATGCAGACCTGGTTCAATAAGACCACCACTCTGATACCAACTAAAAGGACCCGTCCTAATCCATAAGGATAAATACATTACATTTGGTAACATTGCAAGGTATTTGACCTCTATATGATACATTTTACAAACATTCCATTCGTTTTTAAAAGACAAACTTTCATTACAACGAAAGTTGACAGACATGCATGCTATCTCATAATATATCCAAACTATGAATGACTTATTATCAATCTTGATGAACTCAACGACTCGAATGCAACGTCTTTTGAAATATGCCATGAATGACTCCAAGTAATATCATTAAAATGAGCAAATGCACAGCGAAAGATTTCTTTAATACCTGAGAATAAACATGCTTTCAAGTGTCAACCAAAAGGTTGGTGAGTTCATTAGTTTATCATAAACAAGCATTTCCATTAATTTAATAGGCCACAAGATTTTCATTTCATTTCTCATAAACATCATCTCATATCAGGCATTTTGCAAACTGCATAGAGATAAAAAAAATCATTCATATGGTGAACGCTTGATAACCGAACTAACAGGATGCATATAGAATATCCCCATCATTCCGGGACTCTCATCGGACATGATAATCTAAGTACTAAAGCATTCGTAACCCGAATGGGACGTGTCAAGGTCCATAGATCTATCTTTAGGATTCACGTCAATTAGGGGTTATTTCCCTAATTCTTAGGCTACCAAGGTAAAAAGGGGCATATTCGATTCGATAATCCAACCATAAAATGTAGTTTCGATTACTTGTGTCTATTTCGTAAAACATTTATAAAAGCAGCGCATGTATTCTCAGTCCCAAAAATATATATTGCAAAAGCATTTAAAAAGGGAGCAAATGAAACTCACATATTGTATTTCGTAGTAAAAATACATATAACGTCATTGAACAAGTGGTAGGTTGTCCTCGGATTCACGAACCTAAATTAATTATATATATATATATATATATATGTGTGTGTGTGTGTGTGTGTGTGTGTGTGTGTGTGTTGGTCAATATTTGTCTAACAAATTAAATCAAGTTATAGTGTACCACAATCCTAATGCTCGAGACTAATATGCAAAAGTCAACAAAAGTCAATTTGACTCAAAATAATTTCCAAAAAATCTATACATGATTAATATATAGTTTAAATATCTTCGTTTTATATTTTTAATATTTTTAAAAGATTTATTAGAGTAAATAATATAATTCATTTATTAATAAATAAAATTTTATATTAAAATTTATATAATAAAATATACTTTTATATAGATTAAGTAATAAAATTTATAGAGTTTATTTAATATCATAAAGATAATATGATAGGTAATATTAAAGTAATTTGTTACACGTGGTAAAATATGTTTGTATCACATATTTATTTGATAAAATAATATCTATAATAATAGTAAGTGAAAGTTATATTATTTTGTAATAATTATTATTATTATAAAAATATCAATATTTTTAATTACTAAGCTGACATTATGATAAAACGATAATTCTAATTATGATAACCTTAATATTTACGATACTTTTTAATATTATCTTTAAAATAATAATTCTATTTAAAATGATAATAATAATGATATTTTATAATAATAATGACATTTCTATGAAAATGATATTTTTTGTTAAAATGATAGTTTTAATACTAACGATACTTTTAATAATAATAGTAATGATAAAAATAATAAGAACAATAATTTTATCTAAATCAATATCTTATAATATTTTAATTTCATCATGATACTCTTACTCATTATTTCCTAATCGTCTTATTTAATAGCTTTTAATCATCTTTTATATCGTGTTCATAATAATGATAATAATAGTAATCAAAATAATTAGGTGTTAATAATATTAGTTTTAATTACAATAATACTAATAATGATAATTACTATGACATTATTAACGATAATACTAATAATTATTTTAATAATAATATAATAATAATGATAACAATAACAATAACCATTTTTAAATAATGATATATATATTAATAATGATAATAATAATAATAATAATAATAATAATAATTATAATAATAATAATTAGATAATAATACTAATAATACTAATTATAACTTTAACGATAATAACGATAGTAATAATAATAAAAATAACAATTTTTAATGATAAATCCTTTTATTGATAAAGATAATAATAATAATAATAATAATAATAATAATAATAATAATAATAATAATAATAATAATAATAATAATAATAATAATAATAATAATAATAATAATAATAATAATAATAATAATAATAAGATGAAACTAGAATGATGATAATAACGACGATAATAATAATCATTTTTAATAATAATACAAAAATTCGACTGACTATAACTTCAAATCCGTTCATCGAAACCATTCGATATCTAAAGGGAAAGTTCTTAATTTTTCGCTAGCTTTCCAACGACATGCATATCTTATACCTTATCCTAACCACATATATAACTAATTCAGGATTCAACATAACCTAACTAAAGGCAATATCAAAAGTACAAGCATGCATAATCCTATATACTCGAGTACTAGTCATGGGTACACTAATGATATATAAAAGTTAAGTTATGAGTGCTCACGTATCAATATTGAGATTCAATATTGCAGGAAAGGTATGTAGACGCAACAGAGATGATAAACACTAGATTGACCTCATGAGCATACCCATGAACCATACCCATCACCTCCATAGTTATAACCCATAATTTCCTTAGCCATATCCCACTCGAAAAACTATGTTTGAAATTACGCGAGCAGCACCTCGTCGTAGTAATTTATGTATAATACATAATAATATCACTCCTAACACTACTAATATTAATAATAATAAGATTAATATCAATAATCTTAATATTAATAATAATATACATAATACGTAATAATAATAATAATAATAATAATAATAATAATAATAATAATAATAATAATAATAATAATAATAATAATAGGATAAATATATTATAGAGAGATAGATGAATGATGATTTATGTGTGTGTGCGTACAAAATGAACTCGAACGAAATTTAAGGTCTTGGCCTCATATCTTTAGCCATGCGATCGCATGGGTGGCAAGGGGAAGGGCCATGCGATCGCATGGTCCCTGTATCCTGCTCACTTTCGTTCAATCAAAGCTGCTGACACTCGAATATGTTAATATAATATATTTAATTTAAGTAATTAATTATATATTATATTATTTTTATGTACATAGTTAACATGTAATTTTTGTTCAGTTGACTCGTACATTGTCACATGACTCATGTACCACTTTCGGTTTTTCGAACGCATTTTCGTACATTTAGAAAACTAATACTTTGTGTTTTGTGTAACGTACCTTTATATATGACAAGACTCAAATCAATGAAAAACTATCCTGCTCAAAGTGTAAATTAATCATTCGAGTGTTGTGGTCATTTGCTTCTATAAAATAAAGTCTCGTTTGTTTATTAAAATACATTTAATAATAGTGAAACGTTTTAAATTATACATTAACGCGTGTGTAAAATATATATATATATATATATATATATATATGCCAATGGGGCTTTGCCTCATTGGTCACCATGTTAACATGGTGTTCGAGGAGACCAGGGTTCGAGTCTCGGGGGGGGGGGGGATTTTCGTGAATTAACTTCGTGTGCTAACCACTAACATTGCCTTTCAAAAAAAAAAAAAAAAAATATATATATATATATATATATATATATATATATATATATATATATATATATATATATATATATATATATATATTCTTACTCACGCGTTAATGTATAATTCTTACTCACGCATTAATGTATACATTAACGCGTTTGTAATATATATATATATATATATATATATATATATATATATATATATATATATATATATATATATATATATATATATATATATATTCTTACTTAAGAATATAATTTTGTATATCTTATATATAATTGAAATATCTATCTGATTATATTTCAAAGTTCAAAATGTTTAAGTACTAGAAAATATTATATCTTATCATGTTTTACGTTTTTGAAACAATATATATATATATATATATATATATAATTTATGACACAAAGCTGTAATTAAGTTTCTTAAAACTTATGAACAATTTATCTTATAAAACGTTTCACTAATAAAGTTCTTTAAAAATTGACTTTGTTCGTTTGAAACAATTTTAAATAAATATGAAAACTTTGTTTTTTCAAAACTAAATATATTTAAGAATCATTTTACTAAAAGGTTATTATAGAAGAAGTTGTTATATCGTAAAACGTTTTAGAAAAGTAAGATTAAATATATTCTTAATAGGTTTCAAGTTTTTAAATTAACGTTTGTTGGTAAAACGTGATATAAAATTCGAAGGTCAAATAAACACATCAAGTTTGAGTTGAGTTGGTTGATCAAAGTAAAATCGAATTTGGTGATCAATCGAAAAAAATGTTAAAAACGTATTAAGTAACTATTCACCCCCTCTAGTTACTTACAATTGGTATCAGAGCGGTTGCTCAAATCACTGCGCTACAAACGATCGCTAAAGCGTCAAAATTTGTTTTGTGCAAAAACTTGAGTCAACGATTCTCGGATCAACTCAAACTATGGGATATTTGGAAGAATTGGTGAAAGAAGCACCAATCTTTGATAAGATGAATATTGATGTGTGGAAATCAAGATTTGAGTCTTATCTCAAATCTAAGGATTACTACTTGTGGAGAATAATCAAAGTAGGAGACTTTATACCACAAGCTAGTTCAAGACTAGTGAAGTCAACATTTCAAAACAATGATGTTTTAAAACAATTTGATGCAATTTGATGCAATTTCACTACTTCATGGAATTCTTCCTAGTGAAGAAAGATTAAAGATAATCTCTTGTGAAAATGCAAAAGAATGTTGGGACTCACTATGTTCTCAAGAAGATTTAAACTCTAAGAGTTTAAAGGGCAAAGGAATAGAGAAGGGTTTTGAAAAGGTTGGTGATTTTCAAGCAAAAGGGGTGAATGAAAATGAAGACTTTTGCCTCATGAGTTCTTGGAATGACATGGATCAAGATGGTCAAAGTGAAGAAGAGGTTGAATCTCCATTCAAAGAAGATGATGTCTCAAGCATGGATTGCAATGAGGTACATGTACTCTATCCTTCTAATTATGAAGAATTGTTAGATGATTACAAGACTATTAAATTTGTGTATGATAGTAGTCGTGACAAACTAAAACTTTTAGAGAAAGAATTACACAAAATTACATAACTTAACAAAGTTCTAATTGACGAAAATAACACTTTGAAAAGAAAACTTGAAAGGATAACTATTTGTGATTTTTCAAGAGGTAAACATGAAATGAATATATGTCATGACTCTAGCAAACACAAATCTTATAATCAAAGTCCATTATCTATTATTAGAAAAATTGAAAACATGGGAAAAATGGACCAAGCTAGCAATTCCATGGTAGGGATAAGTCAAGGATTGGGTAATCTTAAAATCAATCAAAATCAATGATCAAAATGCTAATGAGAATAACCTTCTCAAAAGACTTTGTATAAAAGAAAGGTTTTTCTTACAAATGCAAATTGTTTTTGAAAAATGATTTTAAAAGATTAAGTGTAGGAAGCTTACTTGCCTTAGGATTGTGTGTTTATGTGAAAACATGTATTGCATGCTAAATACTAGGTTGATGCATTTTGTGTATACTATGTGTGATTGAACATATATATATATATATATATATATATATATATATATATATATATATATATATATATATATAGTATATTACTTGTCATTGATGATTAAAACATCGGGAGGATGTAATCATTCAATGTTAGGAAAAGAAAACTTGTCCTCGAGTATTCTATAGAACCTAAGAATCATCAAAACGCGTTCGAAGAAAGAAGAAGTAAAGAAACGAGTGATCAGAAGGATCCACAGTAGTACCACGGCTGACTGTGTACTCGACCGCAGACACCTGTCCTGTTCGTGGAAAAATTTCTGCACGTCTAACACCACGGTCGACCGTGCTTCGACCGTGCATGGTTTGATTCAGTTTTAAATTGAACTAAACCCTCACTTTTATTTCTTTTCAACCCACTTCAAAACACACACTCCTACACACGGCTGAGGAGATTGACCGCACGAAGAAAAACGCGCATTCCTTCAAATTCAATTCCTACTTTCGGTATGATTAATCCTTGCTTTTCTAACATTCAATTGTGTTTGTATGATGAATTAGGGTTATGAAGAAACCCTAACTAGAATGAATCAAAACCTAAATTGATGCAAACAATTGAAATTGTTCTTGAAGAACAATTTAGAAACAATTGTAGTAATGATTATTGTATATCTATACATTGATTTAACATTGAATGATTCTAGGGTTCATTATACATCTAGGTTAAATTTTCATAGAAGCATTGTTCACATGATATGAATGAAATTGTTGCTAATTGAGTGTAATAATGTTGAATGTCAAAACATGTGTTGATGATGATTTCAAAAGTCTAGAACACATATGAACTTTATGAAAATCTTAATCTAGTTGCAAACTCATTAACACTAATGAAGAGTGAAAATGTGAAGAACATTAACATCAAAACGTCTAAGTATTGATGATGATTAAAGTTTGCAAAACATGTTGTCTACAATTGAAATTATACACCTTGAATTAATTTGAAGTATCATTGTGTAGAAAATGGCAAGGACCCGAGATGCTCAATCTAGAGGAGGAGAAAATAGATATAATCCTCCAACTGATGCAAGATAACGCACAACTTATAACAAGAAATGGCTCAAAACTAGAGCAATAGCAGAAGGAAGAATCATAAGTCTTGAAGCATTCCCTGAAGTAATTGACAAGCTATTTCAGAGGGATCTAGGTTCGTTCGTTCTAATCAACGGGCCTATATATCCTGAGTTGATAAGAGAGTTCTATGCCAACTTTAGCTTCAACACAGAAACTAAGATGATAAGATTTCATCTTAACAAAAAGTGGTAGGAATATCCTCTCAGCACATTTGGTGAAATTCTGGGTGTTCCCACTGAAGGAATTGAGTTCTATAGTAGAAGACACAAACTAGAATATCTTCCTGGGTTTATTCAAGCTACCGAAGTGTAACCTTACTTTGTAATCCTAATGCCAATCACTCAGAAATCCTATCCAAGGGACTAACCGGAAAGGATCTCCGATTAGATTTGGATATCTTGAATAAAATCATTGACCACAACATCTACTGTAGGCTGGGAAACCATGCTAACATTCATGTCACCCAGATTTTTATCATGTGGGCAATTGAATTAAATATGAAGGTTAATGTGGCGTTTCTGATAGCATCCCGAATGAGCAATCTAATGACTGAATCAACTAGATCTCTTCCATATGGAATGCATCTGAACAATTTGTTCACCTATATCAAAGTGACTCACGCTATTGTTCAACAACCTTCATTCGAGCCACTGGATAAGTCAACCATCATCCGAAGTGGTCGTCTAGGAGAATCCTCTCGTGGAAGAAGATCAAGTCTTCAAGAGGATCTCGAAGAGATTGAGAACTATCAACTAGAGGAAGAATCGGATGAAGATGAGATAGAAGATGAGGAAGCGAACTTACGGGAACATCAAGAATTTGTTAATTCAAATTTTGAAACCAAGATCGACAGGATTCTGAGGCGTGAGGAAGAGATTAGTGAAAATCACTCTAGGTTCAAGAAAGCGTTGAAGGGATTTGTCAAAACAATTTCTTGTAATAGGTCATAACTTGCGTATTTGGGATAACAATCTTTAGTTGTGTAATATGTGAAGTACTTAACTGTTGGCACTAAAACAATTATGTGTAAAATAACTAGTAACGTGATGTTTATTTTGTGCTTAAGTTGATTTTGCTTATGTGATGCCTATTGTGTGCTTAACTTGATTTTGCTTGCAAAAATATAAATCTGTCACTGTACGGCTGCTTCCACGGTTTACCGTGGTTCGACCGCAGAACACCTGATAGAATTAATTTGTCCTAGCACTCTTACACGAATTCAATGATCAATAGATTGCTAAAGGACAAATTGATTTCTCTGATAAAGTGCTCACAATTTAGCTACCTACCCCATTAAAGTTTGCTACACATTATTCATCATTTGTCTATTAAAGTAAATACCTTTAACAAATTCACACACCCATCATCTACTCCAAAGATTTCTTTGTAAAAGCAAAGATTCTTCACAATTAGGTCCATTGTTGAAGGAAGAGAAGTTCTTACACACCATCTTACTACCTACTCTCTTGAAAGCTTCACAAACATCAAGTGGGATGTCTTTCTTAATCTAAGAGGATCACTCTATCCTCTTCACATCAATGAATTCTATGAGAATGTTCAATTCTCACACAATAATGAGAAAATCTCATTTTCCCTTTATGGGAGAAGCTATTCATTAACGCTTAAGGAATTTGGAAATATTATGTATGTTCCAAGTGAAGGTCGAACACTCTTTCTAGAACCAAATTTGTTCAATGAATTTCCTTAATGGGTAAAGAAAGACAATGCACTAGACATTATGTGCAACGGAATTCTTAGACCCGAATTCATCAAAAAGGATGGATTCCTTTATCAACATCTTGCATCAACGTATGATCTTTGGCAACAGATCATCACTTCAAATGTTTACGGAAAGGGGGAACTACTGGATCGACTGGATGCAAATGAAGTCACTTTCATGTGGTGTCTTCTGAACTCTACAAAAGTAAATGTTGCACACTTCATGGCATCAAGAATGCATCATGCAAGTCAACATTCCCATATATCACTTCCGTATGGTCTTCATCTAACCAAGCTTTTTGCATATGTTGGAATGACATCTCCATTTCATCATTCCATTCAAGTATCTTCATATCCAATATGCAAAGCTTCAACCAAGCATATCCAAGAACCTCCTCTTGAAAATCCACCCAATTTTTGCTCTCTTTCGACACAAGGACAACACAGTGTAATACATGCAAACATTCTAAAACTTGGTCGAAGATTATCACGACTCGAGGATAAAGACAAGGGTCAATCCTCTCATCACAATTATTGAACTTCTTGTGACTGTCATGTATTATCTATGAATTATGTGTGCCTAGTATGTGATTTGAATAAAATGTGTGCTTGTTGTGTTTTAATATATATGTTTTTCAAACGTGCACAATTTAAGGGGGAGTTTTGTTCTAAGGGCGAGCTTAGTTCTAGGGGGAGCTAACCTTTTTACTTCGACAAAAGGGGGAGAAAGATGGATACAAGTGATTGTTAACACTTGAGTATTTATAGCAAAATGTCCCTCATCACTTGTATGTTTGTCATCATTAAAAAGGGGGAGAATGTTGGTTGAATGTGGGTTAATACACTAAAGGATAAACTTAAGTATGATTAACCAAGTAATATGTTTTGATGATGACACACACACATACGCATAAGTGATGACTGACATCTTAACATAAAATACGCAACGTCACTAATCCATACTTTATCTTGCAAACGACCTGAAAGGACCCGTCCTAATCTGTAATGACCCGGATTTTTTCGACCATTTTATACATATGAGATTAATATTTACATAAATTAAACATTACCAACATGATAAGCAATCCAAATTGTTGAGTCTTGTATTTTTGAAAAGAGTTTTACACAACGTTTGACCGCCCAATTTGACCGATGATATCACGAACTATATAACATACGATAATTATATGATTGTGTACATATATGTATTTATACATATTTAACATGATCTAAGTATGGTTTAACATATCATTGTGTACTAATAACAATGAGTTATAAGTATACTTTGAGACTACTAACTTAAGTTTTCAAAACGATAACTATATGTAACGTTCTTTGACATATATACCTATAACTTATAATGCTTATACAAGTATCGTATAAATATGTATTTAATCACTTTTAAAGGGCTTATATACATAAAGCAATATAAGTATATTTACAAAAGATATCTATATTTGAATTCTCGTTCCGTTTCCTCAAGATTACTACACGTATACCTAGGGTATATGTAACCGTATTGTACACAACTTCTAGATGTATATACTATTGGTATATACACATCAATTATTATACTTAGCAGTCTTAAATGATTAAGGAATATGTGGAACCAACCATTTGTCAAGTAGCATGAATTATTTAGCAAGAAAACAAAATTAAGAATCTTTTCTTTCTTTATAAACTAAAAACGTTTTTATGCATGAACACCATTTCTTCATTCCATTTTCTCATACTTACACTCCCATTTCTCTCTCAAAACACTCCTAACTTCATACTTGATCATCTCCAAGCATTTTCCCCATTATTTAGCTTCAATTACAAGCTTTAATCATCATAAAAAAACAACCTAGAATCAAGAAGTTGCAATATTACTTCCAATCTTTCAATCCAACTTCACCACTCTTTAGGATCAAGAGTTATACTTCCTTTCCAGTAGCTTTATCTAAGCAACTTGAGGTAGTAACCTTATTCATAATCTTATTCGATTCATATTCATATAGCTATCTTATTTTGAGTTACAAATTATAACAACAAGAACATAGTTTGAATGATTTCAAACTTGTTCGCAAACTAAATAGATCCTTCTAACTTGACTTTTAAAACACTTCAAGACCTGTAATATATCATAATGATATGCTAACTTAATAAGATACAACTTTATTTTACAAAGAACACCTTAAAACTGAATCTACATCGTTGGAGTGCAACCGGGGGCTGTTTTGGGTTGAATAATTAAAAACCATCTTAAACTTTGAATTGAAAGTTTATATTCTGGAAAAATGATATTTCTTATAAATATGTTAATATATAAAAATCTCATGGTGTAACTCAAAGTGTAAGTATTTTTGTAAAAATGATCATCTAGATGTTGTTTTTACAACGGAAATGATCACTTTCATAAAATTCACCAAAGTTTGACCTATAACCTGTGATTTCGAATGCAAACTAAGGTATTTACAGTTCATATTCATAAATAATGACTCGATCCAAGGAAGTGGCAAGTTGAACCAACAAAAACGGAGTTATATTGAAGAAACTACGGCTAAAACAAAATTGGGTATCCGAAGCTAGTTTAGCTACGAAATTAATTGGAGTAACACTAAACTAATCATATTTTTGCTAATTAATATGATATTTTATATATATTTACTTATGATTTGATTTTATATATTTCAGGACCACCTGTAAACAACACGAGAAGATTAATTATAAGACCTCATGATTGTACGCAACACGTCATTTGACAACACGGTACTTTATGTACGAAACACGTCATTTGACTACATGGTACCATGGGTCGAGATTAATTCTGATCAATACGAATACGATGGGGTCTTTATTTATTTTATTGAGCAACTAATTGTGGATCACTAACATCGGACTGCTAACTACGGACTAATAGATATTAAAAGTATTATAAGCATATATGTAATGATTATTTGAAAAGAAAATATGTTAATATATTATATATATGGTTAGGTTCGTGATATCTATTGGAGACCAAGTCGTGTTAAATATCTTCAAAGCAAAAGTGAGTATATAGTCCCACTTTTAAACTCTAAATATTTCGGGATGAGAATACATGCATTTTATGATTTACGTTATGGACACAAGTGATTAAAAATATATATTCTACGTTGAGTTGTACCACTGGCATACTTCCCTGTAACTTGGTAACTACTATTTACACGAGGTATTGTAAACGCGAATCCTGTTGATAGATCTATCGGGCCTGACAACCCCAACCGGACAGGACGACCAGTATTCAACGGTTGCACAGTACTTCATTTCGGTGACTACACTTGGTACGATGTAGTGATATTTCATAATAAAGGGAATATGCGACGTTGATTAAATGTTAAGTTTGGTTATCAAGTGCTCAACCACTTAGAATATTTTTATTAAAACGTTTATGTATATTAAATCTTGTGGTCTATATTTATAACGCTGCTAGCATTAAACCTATATCTCACCAACTTTATGTTGACGTTTTAAGCCTGTTTATTCTCAGGTGATAATTAAAAGCTTCCGCTGCATTATGCCGAATTTAAGCAGGATTTGGAGTATGCATATTTGTGTCAAAAATAAAACTGCATATCGGAAGATTTGTAATGTGAAATATGTTGGAAATCGTATTGTTATTATCAAATGTAAAGTTTATAAAACTAAGATTATCGTTAAATGATAATCATTATTATGCTGTTTGAACCTTTGATTATAATAAAGGTTATGGTTTGTATTATAAAAACGTATGCAGATTTTGAAAAATGTCAATATAGAGGTCAATACCTCGCAA